>NC_134682.1:3355000-3655000 GCF_024713945.1 Dermatophagoides farinae
AACTGGAAATGATTCGCGTGAATTGTTTTTTAATAATATCCGGTACGTATTGATCTTGGGGTAAATTGGATGTGAATAATTCTAACATTGCTTGCACATCATAATTTTGTGATAAAGTTCGATCCATCATTATGCTTGCAATCTGTTCATAAAAATTTATTTTTTAAATAAGTTTCAAAAATAAAAAAAAATCTCACCGATCTAGAATTTGGATCAATCACAATTTGTTGTGTGACAGGCTGAAAAATGATATAAGTTTCACCAGATTCTATTTGTTGTTCCATTTTGTGATTAAGGGACAATTCGAAATGATGAGAAATTTTAAAATACAAAAAAAAAGAGTATCGATTTTCCTGAGAAAATAAAAACAAGTGGAAAATGTTGAGTGAAAGTTGAATAAAAAAAGCACTATTTAAGTTGATAATGATGGACGAAATAATCGATTTAAATAGGGAAAACCGAATTACATCGCCATCTCTGGACGAAAAATAATTATTTTTTTGTTATTGTTATTATTATATTGGTGCTCCGTTATTGAAGGGCAGATTGTTTACTTTGAAACGATTATCATCATTAAAGAATTAAATAGATAATAAATTGAATTGAAATCATTCATAAGAAAAAATGATTATCAAACGTAATCTTACAAGTTTTACACGTGTTTTATATAGTACGGCTACTAAATCTGGTGGTCAATCTGGATCAGGTTTGTTTACATTATTTTTTTTTATCCATTTCAAACTTAACTGATGCTAAAATTATCCCGTTTTTCAGCATCATCTTCCAACAAGAAGAAAACAACGAACAAAACTACATCTTCGCCGCCACAACCACCACCAACACAGCAAACATTCAAAGCAGCTGTTGAACCAGAAGAACCGTTCCGTAATGATCAATATAATTGTCCTGAATATTATCAACATGATCGATTTTCATTTTTCGATCTAATCGATCGTATGGCCGATAAACGATTACCGCAGAAAACCAACAAAGAAATGTATCGATAAAAATAATTTTTTTCTTTTCATTGAATTGTTAAAATCATTAAAATCCATGATGATACAAAAATTGTTTTAGTTGAAATATAATTGAATAAAAAATAAAATATTGAAAAAAATGGATCCAATGTTTCTGCATTAAAATCTGATTGATTAAATTGGCCATTATTTTCGATGAATATGTAAAAATAATTCAAATGAAGATTATGATTATGATCATGATGATGATAATGATGAACTTGTGATTACATGCAAATGAACGATTAAAATATCATTTGCGTTTTGGCTTTTTTTTGGTTCCATTTTGTATTATTTGCAAATGATTTTTTTTTATCATCAATAAATTTTTGAAGACTGTTGGCTATAGAAAGTTGGCTGATTGGAAAACAAAACAATGATGAGATTAGAATAAATGCATTAGTATTATATAGATAAATTATATTTACTTTAAAATCCATTATGTTAAGATTACTGTCTGAATCTGATGAATCATCTTTACTATTTTGATGTTCAATGCTGCTATTATGATGATGATTAGATGATTGTTGGCCATTTGATGATGAATTACCACCATTACCAAGACCAAAATCATTATTTGCCATTCGATCACGAATAGTTAATTCATCAAAACATTTATCACAAACACGTACTGGTTTTGAGCTTATATTTGTGAGTAGATAATTATTTTTCGAACAAGAACCACATACAATCAGGCCACATTTACGGCAATGGTGCTATTTAAAAATAAATAAATGATAAATGATAATTAAAAACAAAATTTCAAACAAACCGGAAAAGAATTATTAGACATTCATAATCAATTAAAACATTAACATTTTTATCATTATCACATGACGTGTATTCAATTCATCATCATAAGAGTGTTTTATAAATGTCATACAAAATATCATGCAAAAGAGTAGAAGAAAAAAAAATCCAAATTTGAATGAATCACTTACACGACGATTAATCACGGTAAATTGTGTCTTTTTACAATGCATACATTGATTGGAAAGATTATCCGGTAGCCATGGTGCTGCATGTTCAATATTTGAATCGGAATTTCCTTCTGTAAAAAAAAGAGAGGCAATTGAAAAACATATTTAGGGATTTTTTTTTCATTTTAGAACGGAAAAGTAAAACGTTTTTCATGATGTTTATTTGCAAAAAAAAATGGTTGCTTAGATTTTTTTTTTTTTTTTTTTTTTTTTGATTTAGTAAAAATATTACTTTTATCAAGTTCATGTTTGATACACATGTTTATATGATTAATCCATTCTCGTTTTTCCGTTTCACTTGCTGCGTATAACATGAATGATTTTGTTGGTGAACGAATTAACCATGCATGATCTATTTAGATGGGAATTTTTTTTATATAATAAAATAAATTAAAATTAAAATATGAAACAATGGATAATGTCCGATTACTGATTTACCTTCTTTTTCCGGATAATCTTCAATCTTTACATTCGATAATGGAATAATATGTTGACGGGCATATTTTTTCTTCTTAATTATTATTGATCCATAAACAAGAATATCGTTGAATAAAAATATCTGCCTTGGTTTTAATTTTTTACGACATAATTTATTCAAAACACCTTCACCAACTAGTACACGATCCGGATTCTGTAATGGCTGTATTCAAATAGTCAAGAAAAAAAATCAAAAAAATAATTTTGTCTGGAATTTAAAAAAAAATAGGGACAAAAACTTACCACACCGGATACACCAAAACAATTTTCAACATTAGCAATGCGTTTAGCATTCTCTTCTGTACCGACTATTTTTATGGAAAATGACAAAAATTCAACAAGTTGTCATACAAAAAACAGCACATATACAAAATACATACCAAGCTTATCAACCATACTCCTAAGATTATTTTCAATTTGTTGTTGCAATTGTTGCTGAATGATTGAATCTTCAGAATCCATATAAAAATATGAATGATGAATTGAATGAAATCAAATTGAATTGAATTATAGTAGATTTTATTTTTCGTGTTATCTAAACGAATTTGAAATTGAATTGGATGAAAATATTCTTCGTAGATTAATTATGTTTCTGTTTTTTTGTTTTTGTTTATATTTAGTCAAAGATCGGCGATCATGGTATATATAAATATTTCGGCTGATGATTTGGAAATAAAGTGAAAGAAAAAGGAAATGAAATCAATTATCTAAAAAAAAAAAAAAAAAATATTGATAGTTTTGAATATCACACAAATTGCCGTGGAATATATGGTAGAAAGAAATGCAAACAATGAATGAATGAATAAATCAAATATAACAACAACAACAACAACAACGGCAAACGCGATGATGATGATGATGATGATGATCACATACTAAGCGAAAAAAAATGTTTCGATGACGACGTTTTTTTTCAGATGTTTAATGTTAAAAATGCATGGATGGATGTGTATTGGATGACTCAAATTCACATTCATTCCGCGTACACTGTAAATAACTCTAACGGATGATTTTTATTTTTTGTTTTTGTTTCGTTCAGTTTCTTTCTCTTTCTCTCTCGCAAATAAAATCAATTTCATGAATGAAACAAAACAAAAAAATATTGCATGTGCATTGTACATTAAATGTACTCGCGTATTGTGTGTGTGTGTATGGATCAATTGTTTGGTAAAAATAAAAATAAAAATAGAGAAAGAGAATGAGGCAGGCTTATTTAATAGATATATGGCATATGATTGTTGTTGTTGTTGTTGTTATTTATCACAAAACCAATTCAAATATCGATATATATTCGTTTTAAGCGAAAACAGAGATGATCAAGTTTCACATAAAATCAATCAATAAATCAATCAATGTGATTAGAACATGATAATTATATCATGACCACGAAACAAACGTACACAATTTTAATGGAAAATGATTTTTTTTTTTTGGATTTATCAAATTTCATTTTTGTAAAATTTTTTCCATTTTCTAAAAAAAAAATCTTGAGTGTAAACACAAACATGAACAACAATAATGATCGTTAAACAGTTTCAATGTTTTTTTTTTCGTTGCTACTGTGATGATGACGATAATGATAATTATTAACGAATATATCGATATTTGGTTATCGATTGATGATGATGATGACAGCAACAAAATACACACAATTGGCTGTTTGTAAACCAAAATGAAAAAAAAGAAAAATGTCACGAGAAACACAAGAAATAAAATGGCAACAAGTTGGTGTATGATGTTGCTGTGTGATAGTATTATATATACAATATATACATACAAAACCTGTTAGAAATACTGAAATAAAATAAATCTCTCACTCATACACACACACACACAAAACGATAATAATAACCTACCTGGTTATTTGTTTTGAAATGATACGATGTAAGTGATAATCGTTGAAATATAAATCTGTAATAACGTTATATAATGAATGTGTTTTGATGATCAAATATATTTTGATTATTATATATAAAATATTGTCATTAGTAAAACTTTTTTTTTTGGTGGTAATTATGACAAAACAAAAAAATTAAGGAAGTGAAATTATAATAATTAGATCTAAAAAAAATGAACAGAAAAAAAATTTGTAAAAAAACGAAAAAAAGAAAAAAAAACAATAAACAAAAGAAATTCCAGATGAATTTTTGCTCATCGATCATAGATGGCGCACATGTTCCATTGCACAGTTTTCATTTTTCATTTGAAAAAAATAACAAAAAAAAAGTATTCGATTATTATCGATCCTAATAAAATGATTACCAATCAACCCCATCGATCGATCGATCGATCCATCCATCCATCAGAAATGTTCTTTTCATTTCTTTTTCATTTTCTTTCCACTTTTTTTCATTGTATGGTTTTATAAAGTTTTTTTTTGTCTGCAACACCACAAAAAAAAATAGTATGCACAATTACCGTCACCGTCAATCAATTATAATCATCCAAGAAATCAGAATTGTAAAAAAAAACTCGATTCGCATTATATATAATGAATTCGTAAATGAGAAAAAAAAATTCCCACTAAGATATATGAAACTTATCCAGCACATTTCATTCAATCCATCCATCATAGTATACATATGGAAATTCTTGAATGAATAAGTCAATGTTTTTTTTCACTATATATTCTTTTTCGGTTAGATTTGATTAGATTATCATTGAAATTATCGGACAGTAGATGAATAATAACAACAACAACAACAACAACAACGACAACGACAACATGGAAATGAAAACAAAGTTTTCACTGTTATGTTAGCATCATCAATTGCAATTGGAATAGTAACAAATTTGATTATCATACATACACATTTACCAACCAGAAGAATCAGAACCAGAATGGAAACATAAAAAAAAGAGAAAAGCAAAAAAAAAACCTAGAATCAATACAGCGAATAATTTGACAGGAATGGCATCTTTATATTTTATTTTTGTTTGGGACGCTTGGAATATATTTTGGATCGAGTACCGGGAAACCAAAAGTTCCATCCATCCATCCATCCATCCATCCATCCATTCATTCATTCATTCTAAGCTACATTTGTCTATTCTGGTTGTCAAAATATAAATGTAAACCATTAACCATAACCAAATGAGCATAGTATGGTTGTCGTGTGCTATCAATCAGCCGATTTTATACATGTAGAAACCAAAAAAAAAATCTGAGATCGATACACCAAAATATTTGTAATGGAATCGATCAATTTCGAATATAAATAATAAAAATAAAATCTCATGAAAATGTAGAGAAACTTTTCATATTGGTTGCTTTCCAAATCACATCAACACACACACACACACACACAATGACAATATTCGGTTGCAAAAAAAAAATCAATTGATCTTCAATTCATCGAAATAACCACAAATGTAACATTCATTCATTTATTTTCAAATAAAAATTTTTTTTTGTCTTCTTGGCTTTTGTTTTATTTTGCCATTCTCATTTTCATTTTCAACTTTACATTTTAAATTTATGTACAAAAATCATCAATTAGATAACAAATCAATCAATTAAAATATATAACAATCATTAATTGTGATAGATCAATCATTGTTTGTTTGTGTGTGTGTGTGTGTGTTTTGACTAATTGAGAGAAAAAAAAAATTAAACAAATTCATTACACAATAATACAAAAAAAACAACAACAATTTTTGTCGATCGAAATGTTATCGTTGTTGTTGTTGTTGTTAAGTGATATTTTTGATAATGTTCAACAGAAGAAAAGAATCCAAGGTTTTGGTTTTTTTTAGCTTTCAAAATTCAATGTAATGATGATGATGATCATCATCATCATCGATTGATTGATTGATAATTTGATCAGCAAAAAAAACACATAGTTCATTGATTTGACAAACAAACAAACATTGCAATATATATAAAGACATTTGATAAAAACTGATGACCAACATAATCATCATCATCATCATCAGCTCATACAATATTGTTTTTTTTTCTTTTTGGTTCCATATCAATTCTTTATTCGTGTGTGTGTGTGTGTATTATATTTGTTTTGTTTTGTTTATTTTCTTGTTTGATCATCGATTCTTTTGGCCATGACGACTGTTTTTTTTTTTTTGCTTCTATATTGAAATAATAATAACCAAACTGGAAAAAAAGCAATAGTTTTATGTCCATTGAAACTAACAAAAAAAAAAAAAAAATAAATAATTCGAATAATGGTCAAAAAACATGAAGAACTAGAATATAAATAAATAAATAAAAAACATAACGATGATGAACAAAAACAAGAAAAAAAAATCAACAACATAGACATTTTTTTTCTACAAAGCCATATATAGATATATGAATTTAGTCATGTAAATCCAAATGAAGACTAATGATCATCATCCATATCACATGATGATGATGATGATGATGATGATGATGACGATGATCACATTGTCATTGTCATTGATGTTGAACAACAAAAAAAAACAACAACAAAAAACACCAACAATGACGAAAAAAATGATGATGATGATGATAATAATAAAAAACAAACCCCCAAAAAAATGGAGAATATACACCATTCAGCCAAATGATTGTTGGAAATAGGCTGATGGAAAACCATTGAAGAATCGTTGTCTTGTTTGGCTGGTTAAAATATAAAAAGAGAGAGGGAGAGAGAGAAATCGAAAAAATGAAATCAGCATATATCGATTTTTTTCTTTGTTCTTTCCATCCTGTTTTATCATTGTAGTTTTTCTCTTGTGAAATAATGTGGTCATATAAGCTAAAGATAGATAGATGGTTGAACTATATGAACTAATGATGATGGTCGTCATAAATTTTTTTTTATTTGAAATGAGCGTTTTTCTTCAATGCTGGTTGGTTGGTCGTTGAAATTTTATTTCAATTTTTGTTGTTGTTGTTGGCTAAATTCCCCCATTTTTTTTTATTCGTCATCATGGATCGATGGCAATAATTCACTTTAAAATCAATGAAGATGATGACGATGACAATGCCGAATAAAATCGACCGATAAATTGTGGTATTGAAATTAAAATGGAAAAAAAACAATTGTGGTTGTTGTTATTGTTTTGCTGATCATTATCATTGAATGATGGTGATAAAATTAAAATAACTGAAAAAACAAGAATTAAGACGAAGAATAAAATTGAATGAATACAAAACAAATCGAGTATCATCGATTGATGGTATGGTGTTCAATTGAGCATCCGGTAGTAATTTTTTTTTTGTACAGAATCAAGATTCAAGATTGCCTGTATATAAAGAATTTAAATGAAAACAAAAAAAAATTTGTCGTGTTTTTTGTTTTGTTTTGTTTGGTTTCAAAGATATTCAACAATATCACAACGAACATGTGGACATGATTGTCCACTACGTAAATGATTATGATTTATATGATTTGATTGATGATGATGATGATTATGATTATGAGTAGTAGTAGCAATTGTTGCTGAATATTGACGATTACAATGATTATGTGGAAAATCATTGAACAACATTGAACGATAATGTAATGGTGGTTGCTCTGTTTGTTGTGTATAAAAATGATGATTAGATGTCTGTATCATGGATGTTGTTGTTGTTGCTGCTGCTGTTGTTGTTGTTGTTGAGGATGTTGTAGATACAATCGGATGTGTAAGATAAGGATAAAGGCGTAACGACGACGAAGTTGATAATGATGTCGTTGATGATGATAGAAATAATGGTTGCTGTTGTTGATTATAAGATAAGATCGACGATGACGTTAACGGCATTCGTATCGAATCAATAATGTTCAATGTATTATCAACGCTGGAATATTCTCGAACCGGTGATTTATTAGATGTTTGTCGTGTGCCATAGGCTACCATCGATGATGTTATTGTCACAATCGTCGATAATGATTCATGATAATCCTCATGTGTATTGATAATGGTTGTATCGGTCGTTGTCCTCGTCGTCATTGTAGTTGGAAGAAATCCACCAAAACTTTGTGTTCGTCGTTGATGAAATGTTTTCGTACCATTATTATGATTATGATTATTATTATTATTGCCCAAATCGTTATTATTGTTATGGCAGTGCTGCTGTGGATTGATATTTTTAATCACTTGAGGTTTATTATTATCACCATTATCATCATCATTATTATTTATAGTTGGTATTTCCGTTTCGGCGGCTGCTTCCATTTTCTTGAACATTAGCTCTGTATGTGACGAGAATATACATGTATCAATCATTCAATAAGTATATTTATGCCAATGAACATATCATTCAGTTGTTGATCAATATATCAGCATGCATTTGATTAATTTTTTTTTTAATTTTTGGGGTAATTGTGTATGTATAATGTGGATGGTGTTTTATCTTTTATGTGTATGGTTGGTTAGTTTCACACTCAATACATATTAGGATAATGGCCACCAAACATTCGAGATGATTGGCGTTCATAATGTTCATCGTATTGATCATCACTACCTTTACGGTTATCATCTTCATCATCACCAACATCCTCTTCGTCATCACCATTATTGATCGGTGTCAATGGCTGTGATTGTTGTAATATTAGATGTTGTTGCTGCTGTTGCTGTTGTTGTTGTTGTTGTTGACAATAATAATCGGAAACAGATGTTGGCATCGATGATGATGATTGTGTTGATATAGCCGAAATAGGTGGATGATGATGATGATGTGGTGGATGATGAAAATGATGATGTACAGTAACCGGTACATGATGATGATGATGATGATGTTGTTGTGGATGATGATGATGGCAACAATGTTGTAAATGGACAGTGGTACCAACACCAACACCAATACCAGAAATACCACCACAACCACCACCAATTGTTCCATCACTGATTATAGTGGTTGCTGTTGATGTTAAAAGACCGGCTGTCATTCTTGGTGCAGCTGCACATTGATGATGATTATGATAAAGATGATCAGTTCCGGTAGCATTTATGGCATTACTACCTACGCCACCACTAATCACATTTGTATGTGATGCCATAATCGCTTGTTGTACTTGTGATTCCATTGTCTGTTTGATTGCTTTTGCATATGATGTATCATCCGATGTTTCATCGGATCCATTTGATGAACATTGTTCATTATTAAGTGAACCATTAGGACTAAATAAATTCGAATCATCACCAATGCCATTTCCAGTCACTCGTTTAGAATGATGATGTGTTGGAAAGGTAAAACTCATTTCATCCGATGATTTCGTACTACCGGTAGCACTTTGATCACTAATTTGATCAATGCCATCGGGCATAACATCCACATCACAAGCACTAATAATGACATCTGACATTGTTGGTTCATTTGTCGTTGATTGTTTACTATTTTTCACAGTTAATTGAGCAGCTTCAGAGCTTAATGATAAAATACTGGTACTATTGACAATCACTTCCGTTGCCGATGTTGATGTTGTTTCCTCTTGTATTTCAAAATGTCCTAACGGTGTTTTGATTATATTTGGTTTTCGTCGCTTTGCTGCCGTTGATGATGATGATGATAAAACTTTCAGGCTGGCAACCGAAAGTTTCCTAAAAGGAATTGAAAATTTTAAATTATTTTTTCAGAATTTTTTTTTTGAAATAAAAAACACATTATAAGAATCCGAACAAACCTTTGATCACAGTTATCGATTTGTTTGAGATCATTCTCTTCGAC
This sequence comes from Dermatophagoides farinae, assembly GCF_024713945.1. Lineage (NCBI taxonomy): Eukaryota > Metazoa > Arthropoda > Arachnida > Sarcoptiformes > Pyroglyphidae > Dermatophagoides > Dermatophagoides farinae. The sequence goes on from NC_134682.1 coordinate 3,365,110, forward strand.
AATGATTTCGTTGGCAGCAGCAGTAATTATATTATTTGCATATGTAGATGATGATCGTACAATATTATTATTATTCGTAAAATTAGTAGCTAAAATCATAGATGTAGCTGATGTACCAGTGGTTGTTGTTGGTGATAATGATGATGATGATTGTGGAAGTGGTGGTAGTTGTGATGGTAATATGGCACCTGATGATGATGATGTTGTCGTTATATTCATAAATTCTTTTTCCATTGATTCTTCTAATGCTCTCAAACGAAATGTTAATGCTTCAAGCTCATATGATTTCTATTTTTATAACCAAAAAAAAAAAAAAAAAATGAGACAAAAACAAAAAAGAAAAATTTTTCAATCAACAACAATAACAACAAAACAACACAGACACACGAACCTCTTTTAAACGTTGCCTAAGGCGAAAATTTTCTTCATTTGCCAATTTGATTTTTGTATGTATTTCAATTTCTTCAGAATCATGATGTGATTTTTTAAACGGTTTCAATGTAGCTCGTACACGGCGATCACCGGCATTTGGATTTCTTTTCAATTCAATGAGCTATTTTCGAGTAATATATGTGTGTATAAGGTATGTATGCATAGAATGAATGAATGGATGAAAAAAAAACAAACAAAAAAGATAGAATCCAGCCAACAGAAATGGATACAAACAGAATCGGTTGATGATGATGACGGTAATAAAAACGGAAAAGAAACTATTATTATAATATATAACAAAAAAAACTAAAATAAAAAACATCTACAATACCTTTGGTACAAATACTAAACATAATGTAGCCGTTGAACAGAATATAATGAATGCTGAAATAATGACAAATGCAGCATCTTGTTGATCACGTAATACAAATGAAACACCAGCACCAATTACACACATAATGACAACATTATAGACAGACATTCCAATATATTTTGAATCATTTAATGCCGGTATCGATACATGACGTGTTTCCCATGCTAAAAATATTCCAAATGCCTATATGATTTATGATAAGAGAGAGAGAGAGAGAGTGGAGAAAAAATTTTGAAATAAAATAATTGAAACAAACTAAAAAAACTTACCATCAATAATCCTTTGTAAACATAGATTGATCCTAAAAATATAGTCATTCTTTTACTTTGACAATATTCCATTTCTGGTATGACCAAAATATCTTCATTTTGTGGCGATGGCTACCGGATTTTATTTATACGGTGATTGTTTTTTCGTTTTTTTTGTTCAATTGTTTACATTCAATTTGTAACCATTATTACAATGAAAATGTACATGAAAAAAAAGAAAAAAAAACAAAGATGGCAAAAAAAAATCAATAAACACTTAGATTTCATTGATTGGATGGACAACAACAACAACAAGAACAAAATATGAATTAATATATTGATTGATCAATCAATCAATCAATCAATCAATATATATGGTTGTCAATCAACAGAACAGAACAACAAAAAAAAGGAATGAGAAAAACAAAAGCAATCAAATTAATCGATCAATCAATTATTATGATTTGTGTGTGTGTGTGTGTATGTGTTCAACATCAGAAAAATAAATATTGAAATAAAAAAAAAGCAGAAAAAACCGGAATGAATTGAATCGAACAAAAAAAAATGTACAACAAACACGACAAACAAACAAACAAACAAACAAACGAACAAAAAAAACATTCATAGATAAAACAAACAGACAAACAAATCAGCGATGATGAACAATAAATAAAACTTTTGGTCATATAATATAAAAACACATTTGACCATCATAAAAAAAACTTGAACACGAAACTTGATAAAATATTTTCTTTGCATTTATATCAATTTAATTCGATCAAAATTTGATCAAAATAATCGATAGTATCGATTGTTGACATTAACTAATGTTTTGGTAATTGATAGAATTCATGTATGTATCTGATCATAATGATACTGATGATGATGATTCATTATAGCCATCATCACATTTCAGATCCAATTATTCATATATATTGATAATAATGATGAATGATCGATAGAGAAAAAAAAATTTCAAACACCTACGCAATTTGTATGAATTTCAAATCATGACTAGATTTTCATTTCATTTCATTTCCGGTACAAAGATCATCATCATTATCAACAACATAGAATAATCATTTTGGAATTTATTTTCAAACAAAAAACATTGATGATGAAAAACGTGAAAACAATAACAACTGGGGGAAAAAAAATGAACAAACAATCAAAAATGGAATTGGAATCATGGTCCATTTAACTTTCAATATTAGTGTATGAATGATGATGATGGAGATTCACCATAATGATAATTGTAATATTTCAATGTTCATACACACACACTGATACAGCGACTTTTTATTTATTTATATAAACATTTCATTTTGTCATTTGTTCATTCATATTTATAAATGTTTCATTTGTCGATTTTGAACAGAGAAATTGAAGTGGAGAAAATTTGAAAATAACGATTTAGAGTCAAAAAAAAAATTACTGAAACCTTGAAAGATTTATCGCCATACTGTTGTTACACTAACACAAATATGATGATTATGATGATGGCATTTGAACAGATGATGATGATGATGATGATGGTAGTGTAAAAAATAGTGTGAAAAAAATGTGCAAATGAAATTTTAACAATTGAAAACAGAAATAAAAATAAAAAAAAAACAAAATTTTAAGGTTCGTAAATCGAAAATGGGTCCGGAACAAAAAAAACAAAAAACAAAAGAAAATGGAAATAAGATTCTCTATTTATTTTTGGCCCGGGAAAAAAAATCAAATATTCCACTTTTTATTTTTTTTATTTTTTTTGTTCTGGTTTGTAACATGAATTTTTACCAAAATTTACATTTTTCAATACACTACTACTATGACTACTACTACTGCAATTGACGTCTGTTTTAACAATAAATTTTTTTTTTTTTTTTTTTTGGCTAGAAAGTTAGATGGTCAAATGTTTGAATGTCAAAAACAAAAGAAAGGAAAAGAGAAAAAAAATTGAAAATACCAAATCATCAAATAGAAGAATGCTAATAAATAATTCAGAATCAGAATCAGAATCAGTAGTAAGAAAGATGATTTGAAAATTTTTTAAAAATTTAAATGAATTTTTTTTTCAATTCTGTCTCTTTTTCTCTCGTTCCATACATTGTAAAATTCTGTGTCAAAGTAACAACAATGAATCATTAACATTATCGGAGCCATGATGATGATGATGATGATGATATATGTTTGTTTGACTTTTGTTTGACCGGAATGATAAATTCTGTGGAAACCACTTTGTTCCAAAACTCCTACACACACAATGTAACGAAGAAAAAAAATTCATGTCTAAAAATGGGAATTTGATTAAAATTACGAACATCATTAAACGACAAAGACCGACAACAACAACAACAACGAAGACAATGCTAATGATGATGGAAGATAATAGAGAAAAAATTCGACAAAAAAAAACTCCATCATTGGAACCGCCTTAAACGATGATTTTGATGATGGGCTCTTGAAATGTTTTTGTTTAGAAATGAAAAAAAAACGTCCATGACTTGTTCATCATCATCATCATCATTGTAATTCAGAAGTGAGGAATCAGAAAAAAAAGCAAGAATTGAAAAAAGATTGAATAACAGAGACAAAACAAACTCATTTCGTATTCGTTGTCGATATCTTTACATCATCATCATCATCACTTTTGCATTTTGTTGTTGACAATGAGAATGAGCCTCCCTTTTTTTCCTTTTTCATTCTGTTTGTTGGTCATTATTGTGAATATATGGAAATATTGCCATTGTTGTTTCATCGAAATGAGAGAAAAAAAACAAATCAATGAAACCAAGAAAAAAAATTCGTCAAGTCAGAGATTTTTTTCTTCAAGGAACAAGTTTCAAATTTCAAAATTTAAAATTTATTGATTTCTAAAAAAAATTCACATTTTTTTTTTGCTCAAAACTTTTAATTGAAATCCACATACAAACCCGAATGTTCGATCGAATACGATACAAACAAAAAAAATCAAAGAATCAAAGAATTTAAGAGGAATGAATGAATGAATTTAGTGTGGAAAGAGATTGATGAATAAGGAGAGTGAAAAAAAAGTTTGTCTCAAAAGAATCATCACATCAAATGTATGTTTTTCTCCAAAGACAAATTCAAATTCAGACTTTTATTGAATTTTGAGTTTTCTTTTTTTTCAACTCCAATTGTGTGTTTGATTTTTCAACGCCGACTGTTGCCATTTTAATCGAATAAAAATTTTGCATTTGAATTATGAATTCTTTATTTATTTGTGAAAACGTGGGTCATGGATGTTTGTAGGTCATTTTTTTTATTTTGATTCCCCCGGGACAATAACAACGAATCAAAAAAAAAATTCTATGGAATAATTACGTTGTTACTGTTGTCGTTGTTGTTGTTTTGATTTAATTTTTTTTCCAAACGAAGGAAAAAAAGAAGAAATTCTTTTTAATCAAAACAGCTGCAGCTGATTGTGTTATGATTGGTCTGGGTTTGGATCATAAAAAGTTTTTTTTTTTTGCTATTCGGTTGACCTAACCACCACTAGTCGACAACAGTAAGAGAATAACAACAACAGAAACTTTTATTCTACGAAAAATTGAATTCTGTTATATTTTTTTTCCTTTTCATTTAACAAAAAAAAGTTATTTTTTTATGTACAAAACAAAAACGGAAAAAAAATGCAAATTCAACTATGTTTTTTTTCATGGAATTTGCTTGCCAAAAACAAACATTTATATATAATTGAATGAAATCACGAATATTCAAGGTGATGAAAACATTCATCTATGCCCACCCACATACACCCAAATATGACATAAACATACCATTTTTTCATAGTGTAACTGTTACACACACTATGAAAAAAAATTCAATTTTCCAAATTTATAATTTGAAATTTGACTTACCTCTGGTTTTCCTTGGCTAGTAACACGATAAAATGGATCGACAATTTGCCATGTTGTTAATGTAGCTACATCGATAAATACCAATACACCAACAACCATAAACAATTTATAATCTTTGATTAACTGTCAATATGAAAATGAAAAAAAATCAATAATCAATAAACAAAATCATCATCATCATTTAAATCTAATCTAGATTGTAATTAAAATTCTTCACCTTTTTATTGAGCTTTATATCGGTGAAAATGGCATGTACACGCCATGTTTTACTGAACATACTGGTATGGTGATATCAATCGGTTGATGATGAAATGGTGAAACCAGAAAAAAAATCAAAAAAAAGAAAGATGTTAAATATTCCAAGTTTTCAAATGATTATAAAGAGTCACACACACACACACACACACACAAACACACACACTTACGATTGACAAACCGAGTTAATATTCATATAAAAAACAAAACCTTCATTTCACCCCTCCCCCATTGCTTACGATATTTGTAAAAAAACTTTTCAAGAATAATTTGCAACCAATGATGACATGACGAATGATGAAAAAAAAAACAAACAAAAAGAAACCATGAATAATGGAAAAGAATAAAAATCCTAAAATGAGAATTCTAAATTTGTTTTTTTTGCTCTGATGAAACAAAAAAAAAATCGATTTCAATGAAAAAAGAGAGAGAGAGAAAAAAAAACAAGTGAAACCACACACACACACAAAAATGAACCAATTGAAATGAAATTTGAAATTCAAAAAAAAACATGAAAAGAATATCATTATTGTTGATCTAAAGTTTCATTTCATTTGAATTTTTTTTCAATATTTTCAATTCATTACCACATAGCTGGTATTACACATAAATTACAAGCAATCAATTAAAATTTTTTATTTTTTCTACAAATTTCCAATTCAACACACACACACACATGATGTTTACATTGCATTGCTTCGTTTGATATTACCTGTTTATTGCTTGAATTCACTGTTTGTTTGTTACTGTCAAATAGAAACATTTGAACATGAAAGAGTTTATACTCTATACATACAAGAAATGGAATCAGAATTTTTTTTTCAAATCAAATTTAAATTTTTTGTAACAAAACTAAAGACAGACTTTATCATCATAATTATTCCATCATTATTACCATTGAATCACAAAAAAAAATAATGGGCCGCTTATCCACCCACACGAATAACGCATACACATACATACAATGTAGGCCAAGATGATGATAATCATTCTTTTCATATTGTCATCGAAAAAAAACGTCAACGACAACGACAACGACAACAACAACAACAACAAAGATCATGATAATAATCATCCATTAATAATAACACACACACACACAAGAATGTGGAATTTTGTAGGCGAAATTTTTGTTGATGTTGTTTCATTTTTTTTCTTCTTCTTCTTCTTCTCACAACTTGAAATTTGATGATCATCAAAATGAAAGAATTTCGCTGGCAATCAGAATTCTGTTAATTTTTTGTTGTTGTTGTTGTTGTTCGGATTCTGAATGCCTATCAAAATATAGGTTATTGTTATTATTTTATTTGTGAAAACATACAAAAAACACACACACACACACAGACAGACACAATCTGACTCGAAACATTCCAACATTTTTTTTTTGCATTTTCATGGATCACTGATATGATTCTATAGAATATTTCATGTGTGATAAAAATGAAAAAAAAAAAACATTTTTTTCTTTTTTTGGCCAACATTTTCTCCGTTTGTTTGTGTAGATTTCGGATAACCGAAATGAAGAATAGCGAAAAAAAATACCACACTTTGAATCCATAGGGTGTCATCATCATCATCATCATTTTTTTGTCGAATGAAAATTTATTTCAGAAATTTTTTCTTTTTTTGGAACATTTTTTTTCGGTGGCTTTGAAAAAAAATGATTCAATGTATTTAGTGTGTGTGAATATTAGATGAAAAATTCCAAGAAATTTAATCTAAAATAATCTTGTTATCATCATTTGAAGAAAATAACAACAACAACAACAAGAGAGAGAACAACAAAGTTGGGATGTCGCTATGAATGGTCGAATTACAAAAATGTTTTTCCCAACTATCCAATCGCGATTAAAGTCTAAATTACAGCCAAATTTTGTTGTTACACAGTTTGTTTCGAATCATGGAAAATTTGGTGAATATCTATCTCGTTTTGGCCAGAATAATTCTAGTTGTTCATTTTGTTTATCATCGATGCAGTCCTCGTTGCACTTGTTGCTCGAGTGTCCTGCTTTCAATTTGGAAAGATCCCGATTCATGATTAATGCCAAATTTAATAATGTTGATGTGTCGGCGTGGCTCCAAGATGAAGCTTTGCCATTGTTTTTGGTTTACATTAATTTTATTTATTCTAGTTTAATTATGCAATAATTGTTTCTTTCCTTTTGTACTATTTTTGGTTTTGTATTTTTCTTAAATACCCTTGTATTTATATGGAGCAAGGGTTTTCTTGTTTTTGTATTAATAAATAAATAATAAATAATAATAAATAACAAGAGAGAGAAAAAATGTGGAATTTTTTTGCGGTTTTGAAAAATTGAAATTTTTCGTCGCTAGATTCATCCACACACACAACATTATTATGGATTCTTTTTATAGTGTGTGTGTGTGTGTGGTGTGTGTAAGCTTGATATATGAATGAATGAATGAAATGGAATAAAATTGAGAAAAAAAAGCTAGACTTGAACAACATTAGTAATGGCAATACGATATTCTTTTTTCTCTTGCAATTTAAATTCATTATTATCAGCAGCATTTCTCTCTCTCTCTCTGCATGTGTACAGAATATTCTACATGCAAACAACAACAACAACAAAAAAGTAAATGAATGAATGATCTGAATATTCATTGAACATTTCTCTCTCTCTCTCTCAGTATGTGTATCTGTGTTGAAATTAACATGTGGCTTATGGAATTTTTTTTCCGTTTCATCTTTTTGTTTGTTTATGGCTTGTTACGATTACGATTGTAAAATAAAGCCAACAAAAAAAAAAAAAAAACAGGAAAACCTCAAAATATTACGTTAATGAAGAGAAAATAAATAAATAAACAATTTTCGAATGAATCGTGAATCGAAATTCGTGAACACATAACACACACACACATTTAGACATTCTTTAAAAAAAATAGGCGATGCATTTGTGTATGTGAGTAACTTTCACTTTGACATTTTATCATCATCATCATCATTATTATTTTTTTTTTGACTGGGTTGAAAATTGAAATTTATATTTCCATTTTCCATTATTCAAATAATTGATTGTTTCATAAAACACTTACCTTCCAAAGGCTAATGTGAAACCGGTCATCAATACCCAAGCTCGGCTCTGTATTCACAAGAAAAACAAAAAAAAGATTAAAAAAATTTTACATCGAAAACCAGTGTGTGTGTGTGTGTGAAGAAAAAAAAAATAATGGTGGTAGATTTATTTTCCTTTTTCTTTTGGTTCATTTAAAAAAAAATGGGAAATAATAATAAAAAAAAATCACTTTCTAAAATTGTTGTTGTTATTTATTTCAATGAAAAAAAAGAGAAAAATTCAAGCGCAATTGTGCAGAAAGAAATGAAAAAAATGGATGGGTTTTTTCTTCTCACTCTCTCTTTTACTCTTTCACAAAAAAAGATTATTTTCGAGGTCTTGAATATAGAAGAAAACAAAAGCTTAATGTACGTTTCTTTTTTTTATGGGTGGATAAATGTGAATTATAATTGAAAATAAAATGAACAAAAAAAAACGTTTGGTGGTCAAGAACAAAACAAAACAGAACAGAAATTATGGTGAACAACAACAATGACGATGAAAATAAAAGAATTTTTTTTTCTTTGAACAAATTTATAAAACATAAAAACAAAATTCTAATTCTAATTGAGAATCTGTAAAGAATTTGAAAATAGAGAATAGAATTCAATCGCCAGTTTAGAAAATGTTTATGTTTTTTATTTTTCATTCATATACATACCGCACAAATATATGGAAAATTATTTTCACTTGTTAGGCCACTATTTAGACCAAGTAGAATCACACTGGTATAAGTTAATATACAACCGATTATGATTAAATTGTTTAGATAAGGACTAGACATTTTAATGTATCTGCACATTGTTGTTGTTTTATCGATCCATTTTGTTGTTGTTGTTGTTGTTGTTCATTTGTTGGTAAGCAATTTGTAGAAATGTGTATAACAAAAAAATGAGAAAGAAAAAGAAGAAAAAAAAATTAGAAAATTGTCATTTCATACAATTACAATGGAAAGGGTGAAGCAAAAATTCCGGTCAATTTTTCCATTTTCATTTGGGTTTTTTTTCATATATTTTTACTTCAAGCTTTAATCAACAAACACACATGATGATGATGATGATGATTAATGTGTTGTTTCAACGGTCGTCTTGGTGATCATAATAATAATAATTGTGTGAAAATCATGTGCATGCATGTATGTATGTATGTTTTTCCGTTCCCATTTCGAAATAAGTACAATAATAATAACTGACATTAATTTGACGAACTGGAAAAAAATACAATTGAAAATATTAGCAAAAAAAACCGGTGAAACGGTTCATTATGTTTGTCTGTATTTCGTTTTGGAAATGTTTATGGTTTACTTGCTTTTTATATATGAATGAATGAATGAATGAATGATGTGAAATCAGAATCTCGTTTTTTTTCTATAGAATGAATTTATCATCGATTAATGGTAGTGGAAATGTTGATGATGATAAATAATAAATAAAATAACATAACATAACATTCATTCATTTATTTTTGCCATTTCTGTATTCTACGTGATACATTTGTTTGTGTTTTTTGAAGCCAAAATTTCAGATTCAGATAAACATACACACACACAGACACACACATGGAAAAAGTCAGAATAAACGTGTGTCATGTCATTATAATGATATACAATGTTTAGAACAGAAAGAAAAAAAAACAAAAACAAAAATCAGGTGTTTCACAGACAATTCACAGATTATGTATTAATCTATCATTCAATTCAACAATATAATTTTTGTTGTTTCATTTACCAAATGGTATTTTCTATTTCATTTCATCATCATGTTTTTTGTTTTGGTTGGCCAAATGTCCAAATGTTAATGTTGTTTTTTGTGGATTCTGAAAACCGGAATTTTTTTTCTCTTGAATCTCAGTAGACTATTGGTTGAATACTGGACTGAATGTTTTTTTTGTTTTGTGTTCGGGATACGAAATAAAAAAAATAAAATTAATGTCCAGAATTGTTCATGTGTATGAAAATAATATGTATAAAAGGTATGTGTGTGTGTGTATGTGTGTTTTATGGGTTTTATTTTTTCTTGATCCACATTCTTTGTTGTTGATATAAATGAATGATGAAAATGAATGTTATTGTTAATGGCCGGGTATTTATGAACCAACACACACATACACACACACACACACACCGAAACACATTAACAACAACACCATTTTACGAAAATCAAACCACAAAGAAAACAAAACAAATGAACGAAATGGAATGAAATATTACTAACCAAACAAACAAATCATGATTTACATGGTAACAAAAACAAAGCATACACACACACATACACAAACATACCTTTGATTACGATATTTGATATTCATAGCAAGGAAGACAAAGGCAATAATGATGCCAATAATGGCGAACACAGAGATCACAATAAATAATGTCATTGAAATTCTTGAAGGCTTTATAACGACCGTATTACGATCGACTGGTGGACCATTACCACCTATTGGTGATACAGAACAAAAAAAAAAAGAATTAATTAATATATATAACAATTAATATTGATGATCAATATCTTTATTGATTATTCTAATTGGTATTTATTCATTTTTTTTCACTTACCACGCCAATCAATTTGATTCGAATCTTCAAATATTAGCTCATCATTATATGTATAATATTGTGCTATATCGGTCATCGTTAGTTTTTTAGCTATTATTATCATTGATCATTGATTATTGATTATTGTTTATTTTTTTTCCACATGATCATCATGGTTATATTTTTTTCCCATGTGTAATTCATTCGAAACAACAGAAGCAGCAGCAGCAATACCATCATAGATCCAAGTTAATATTGTCATCATCGTCATCGTCGTAGTCGTCGATGGCGATGATGATGAACACCAAATAAATAATGAAGGAAAAAAAATAAGAAAAAAAATTGGATTAGTTTTATTTTTCTGGTTTTTTAAGTTTTACTCTCTGTCTCTCTTACGATGATGTCAACAGAAATAATGAACGTGTGTCATATATAATAAATCATCAACAACAACAATAGCTTAGAGTAGAAAGTAAAAAAGAGAAGAAAAACAAAATTGATGAAGAAGATCCAACAGAATTCTTTGAAATCCTAAGCATTTTTTTTTGTTTGTTCTCAGACTGACCATATATATGATAACAAATAGTATGTGTCATATATAACGATGGATGGCCGAAAATAATCCGGATGACAATGACAAATATTAATAATTTTTGTCTGACTTGTGAATTGGAACAGATGATTGAGTAAATGTACACAAACAAGACAACAGAGTCGAAATAGCGTGAAAATATTCGATTATCACCAATGAAAAAAATAAAAAAATTTCCCATGAATCAATCAAACAAAAAATGACACAAATAGTTTATGTGTAAAAATTGAAAAACAGCAACAACAACAACAACAACAACAATAAAAAAATGTTCCAAATTTTTATCTTTCCAATTAAAATAGACAAAAAAAAATTCCAGACTAAATGATGATGATCAAATTGCAATGTAAATGTCAAGTGTGAATTTGAAATTCAACGGTAAATTCATTCTCGAATTCCCAACAATTCTATAAATAAAAAAAAGTTCTGTAAATCTAAATTCATTTTAAATGTTAATGATGATGATTATCTATAAATAAATGACGCAATCATTAACGACAACAACAACAACAACAACAATACTTATATTACGTAAGTATGAATCAAACATGCAGACAATCGATTGCAATTGGAATTTTCATTTGACACTTGAACATTTTATTTATTCATATAAATATTCAATGAATGAATCAAAATAACAGAAAAAAAACCTTACACAATCGACAAACAACAAACAACAACAACAACAACAATGAATACAAAAAATCGAACACATCGTACAATTTTGTTTTCAATTTCCCAAATACAATTGTTCACAAGTACAAAACGATTTCAAAACATCAATGTGAATGAAGAATTTCGTTTTAGCTTGAAGTGTAGGAAAAAAAACAAATTGCAAACTCTAGTTTCCAAAAAAAAAAAAAATCCTAAAGGTAGCCAATTCAAGGATGATAAAATGATGTCAATGGATCGATGGATTTACCAGTAAAAAAAACGTAGGTATAGTGTAAACGGATGAAATCAAGTATTCTTGACTATTTTTTTTAACCCACTCTTTTTTTCTCCATTCACTGCTGTTGAAACAAACAAACAAAGCACAACGAGAAAAAAGAAGAAGAAAAATTCTCGGAAAGTAAAATGAAAAAAAAACAAATAAATGTATAGTGTCCGGAAAGAATAGTTTTTATAAAGTAAATTATAATGAAAAAATATTTTTTCCTTGTAATCATTCTAATGTTAATATATTGATGATGGCCCAAAACATACACTTGTAGTTGATGAGAAAACGTGTGTGTGTGTGTGTATGTATGAATTACTACAAAGTTTACACTGTATTCATCAATTTAATGAAGATGAAAATTATAAAAAATCCATATAAAATTGTCCATTTTTCCTTTGTCTGATGATGATTGCTGAATTTTCATTTAAAGTGGGCGGCAAGAAGCGTTTGTTGTTTGTTGAAAATAATGATCATAATGATGGTCGTCATCATCATCATCATTTAATAATAATCATCATCATCATCATCAATGTAATGGATTCATCAATGAATTGCAAGGGAAATGTTGTTTAGGAAAGTGATGAAGAAAAAAAAATTTTTCATTTCTTTCTACTGGCAACAATAACCATAATGATAAAATAGCAGTTAAAAAAATTTTTTTTTTTGCTGACTTTTCAAAAGAAAACAGAAAAAAAATCATTACACTACCCATTATCCATTATATCATGATGATGATCATGATTATTATCAACAAAAATGATTTGAACTTTGAAATAAAAAATGGACATCCATGATAATAATAACGATGATGATCACATCCATGAATCAATCAATCAATGAATGAATGAATGAAAAAGAAATGCAAAATGTGCAAGAATCTTATTATTATTATTATTACCGTAATTAATGGTTATATTTGTAATCATTATTCATGAAAATATGGCTGAAGAAAAAAAAGTTGGCTTCACTACATTGCATTTTTTTCTGCTTTATTTTATTTGGAAATTCCTTAAGAATTGACCGAATAAATAATTCCATTGCCGTAAGATATATATTATATTTTCATCGTGATGACCAATGGATGAATGAATGAATAGAAATAAAAAAAACATTATATAAGAAGCAGAATGCAACAAAAAAAAAATTAACCTAATCAAATTTTCTTCATTTTCACTCATGAGAATCTGTTTCTTTTTTTTCACGTTTCATTCATTCACTTTATGTTGTATGATGATGATGATGATGATGATTTGTCTGTACAAAATAAATTGGTTCACCATAAATTTATTTTCATAGAATTTTTTTTTTTTTTTTGGGCTACAGATTCAATGATGAATGAATTATTGTGGGTGCGATGAAATCAGGATGTTCCGACACACAATCGCACCCGCACGCACACGCACACAAACACTATGTATCAAAAAAAAAATGAGAAAGTAAGAAAAAAAACTTACATTGAAACTGTTGAAGCAAAACGATTCCACGACGTTCATTTTTATCAAAACTAACATGGTCCTATGAATTGATTCGATTTGAATTGAAGATGTAAAGGTGGAATAAAAAAAACAGAATAGAAGAAATATTGAATGATGAATGAATAAAGTGAAATGAAATGAAATGAAAAATATTGATTAATTTCGTTATGATTATCATTATTATTTTGAATTGAACAGAAAAAAACAACAACAAAATAGCAAAAAAAAGATATTGATTTAGATCGAATAATATTGATTGATTATCATCATCGATGATGATGAATGAATAGTTTGTTGTAGTTTTTTTGTATTCAAGAAACACGACTAACGAGTACAACACATTGAGCAGCAGCAGCGGCGGCAGCATCGACAAATAAAAAAACATCTAGCACAGGGTCCCGATTCAGTATACGGTTATTAATGAGAAAAAACGAAAAAATGAAAACTTTTTTTCTTTCTTTCTTTCTTTGTTGTTGTTGTTGTTGTTGTAGCTATTTGTCTAGACCTCATTATTAACATTTTTTTTCCCAAAGATTCTTATTTATGATGATGAAATCGACAAACAACTTTTTTTTTGTTTTCCTATGCATAATAAGGATATTGGAAAAATTACTTTGATTTATTCATTTATTTTTGTTTTCATTCATATTTCAATTCTCAATGGATGTAATTTGTTTTTTTTTTGTATCGATTCAATTCGGTCTGATACTCATTTTCATGATCAGGACACAAACCATAATCAAATCATAATCACAAAGAATATTCATAAAATAAACGAGAAAATGATGATGAAATGTAATTTTCGATTCTCTTCATAATCAAATAATAATCAGATGATTATTCAATAGAAATTCATTCATTTCTACCATTATCGTCATCATTCATTTATTCATTATCGACATCGATATCGATTAATTGTGAACGAATAAACAAACAGAAAAAAATCCTGATTAAATGAATGAAAAACTCTGAATTTCATTGGATCATTATTGATTAATTAATTCTTTGATTATTATTATTATTATTATTGGTGGTGGTTGAATCGAGAATTTTTCTTTTTTTTTGCAACATTAACAAAATATTGTAATGAGAGAGAGAAAGAGAAAGGAAAAAAATCAAGAATCGATCAACTACAATAAAAACTAGTTCATTTGTGTGTGTGTGTGTGTGTGTGTGTGCGTTATTTATTTTCATTCAATTTAATCACCATTATTATTATTGTGATCACATTTTTTTGTGTGATGAAATTGAAACAAATTGCACAATATCTTTGTTGTATTCATATTCTTTATTCCTCTAGAGAGAAAGAGAGATGAACAAGCGGCAAACGAAAATGAATAGAGAACAAAAAGAAAAAAAAATTTGAATCAATATCATCAGCATCCCACACACACACACACACACACAAACAGAATCACTAATCATCAAGAATCAAAACAGAATTTTCCTTTCACAATGTATGTTTGTGTGTGTGTGTGTGTGTGTATGGAGATAATGCAAGAGAGCTTTGATTGCACGAATCATCATCATCATCATCAATATTGTTGTCATCGTTATTTTTGGAAAAATGAAATTATCCAAATATTCAAAATCCATTTATAATCTCTCTAGCTTTATTTTATTCATTTTTTTTCCTGTCCACATTGTTTGGTTGAAAACATTTTGAATTGGGTAAAAAAAGAATACAAAAGAAAATTGAAAGAAGAATAAATAAAAATCATGAATGATAGTAGTAAGTAGTGTGATAGTGGTCTCATTAATATTTTGACTTTGATGATGATGATGATGATGATTTTCTAGTTTTTTTAGCTCTTGGGGCTACTGTTGCTGTTGCCTATAAATAAACCGTTTAATAGTAATTGGATTTTCTCTATAGAATTTCTCATAATGATGATGACGTGAGAAAATCAAATTGAATCAAATTTTCTCTACCAAACGATGGAAAGAAAATTGTAAAATTTCGTCACCAAAAAACGAAACAAAAGAGAGAGATAGAGAGAGATAAAAAGTATTTTCATTTCGTTTCTAATCGATTTGTATCGTTCATCATCATCATCATCATTATCATTATTGCTACTATTCACATTTTCACATTTGATCGATTAATTTCTACGTTTTTTTTTTTTTTTTTTGGTTTCATTGGTTGTTTTTCTTATTTCCACATATAAAATATTTACATTAGGTCAATGGTAGGACATTTCATTTCATTACATACCGTAACACCAATAAAATCAGTTTCATTCAATGCTTCACGAAATAATTGTGCCCAAAATGGATCACGATAATGAAAATCTTCAAAAGTTAATGGTGAATTTATTTGTCGTAATTTTTTTTCAACAGCCTGTATGGCTAATGCAATTGTCCAAATACCATCATATGCATAGCCATGAAAACGGCTATATTCACGTAAACGTAGACGATCATATTCACTTTTATATAATGAAGTTTCCTATTCAAATAAAAAAAAACAACACCATAAAATTGAAATGAAATGAATTATGAACACACACACACACACACACTTACAAAACCATAATATGTTTGAGTATTTTTACTCAATGGTAATACATCGGTCGAAATATAGCCATTAATCGCTTCCAATAATTGTTGTTCATTACAGCCCAATAATTCCGATTCATCATCATTTAATTCCCACCAATTTTCTTCATAAATACCGGTAATTATCCATTGATATCTACGGCCATAAATTCCTTCTTTATATGCCTATTTGAATGAATGAATGAATAAAAAAACATTAGCAATTAATCAATGATTGTGGCCAACAAAATGAAAAAAAAACATTGACCATCAATGGAAATAGATGAAGGTATATATATATCAAATGTAAAATGTTTGTTCCTGTTTCAAACATGTATGTTCATCATGGTTATCTTTTTTTTATTTTTGTTTTGGTCACTATTGTATGCTGTGTGTCTATTCGTAAATTATGTTTATGACCTTTCTATCTAGCCCATATGTAGTTATGATTTCAACCAGAACCATGTTTCACTATTATCATTATCATCATGAAACAAATATTGATATTCGTGTTCCAAGAATAATAATGAAAATAAACCATGAACCATGGAATGGTAGAAAATTCTTTTTCTTTTCTTTTTGGTATAAAATGTTATTTATTTTATCGGACTAGAGTTTTTTTTGCTGTTGTTGTTGTTGTTTTTTCTTTTCTTCTTCAATATAACACATCTAAGAAATGAAAATTACAAGAATAATGTCTGTGTGTGTGTATGTATTTCATGGATAAAAAAAAATCTTCTGTTGTTTTGTTTCATGTCGGTTCTGGGCTATTATATATTTTTTGTTTTGTTTGTGTTACATGGACATTAGAATTACATGGTCCATAGATAACTGGAAGAATTGACGGAGAATTTCTTATACAATCAATCTAACTGAAATCTTTTTATGAAAATGAAATAAAATAATAGTAAAATAGAAGAAAGATGAAAAACAAAAAAAAATTGTGTACAAATGGTTAAATCACAAGACACATCGAAACACATACATCTAGTTTGCCGGAATCATTTGGATGATAATGATAATAATAATAATAATAGTAAAATGATGATAATAACCGACCAAAATACATAGCAGAAAATAAACAGGAATTGACCAGAAAAATAATAATAATAACAAAGATCACAAAAAAAAGAAGATTGTGGGTGATGAAAAACAAGAGAAAAAAAAATTACTACCATTTTCCCCAAAAAAATGACTAAATTCTGCCAGTTTTTTTTTTGGTCCATTTTTATTCCTATATTCCAGACATAATTCCGACAACACCAATCATTCGCTAGTCGTCTGACTTTATCTTTCTCTCTCTATCTCACTTTTTGGTCTCTCGGTGTTCTGTTTTCATTGTTCTGCTCTCTCATTTTCGGTTATTTATTTATCATCATCATCACCATCATCATCATCATCATCATCATAATGAACATGAAACAATCATGACAACAGCAACAATGACTTAGGTCGCTTGCAGAGAAAAGAAAAATAAAACGAATGCATTGTTTGTAAATGAATGAAAAAAAGCGAGAAAAAAAACAACAACAACAAATGCGATTCCTGATAACAAACAAACAAACAAACAACTAGTAGGAATAACAACAAGATGACATTTGATAAGAGTAAATGATCTTTTTCATAATGGTCATCACCACCGTCATTCATTTTATTTGATTATTACAGTAATACTCCGCTTAGCGGGGTTTTGTTGCAAAATTTTTTTAAACGTAACCCCACACGCGTTAAGTGGGGTGTTACTGTAGTTATTCATTTGCATTTTTTAAATTTGCATTATAAATTCAATTCTTTTCTTGTCTTGGAATTATTATTATTTTTTTGTTGTTCATTTTGTTTTTGTAAAATATCGAATAGTGCTATATTAACATTCGAATCACGTCAACGTAGAAATAGTAGTAATAAAGTTTCGAATGTACTCATGTACATTTTTAACGAAAAAAAAATATAACAAGATATAGAATCAATCTTGTAATCATCATAATCATTATCATCATAATTATATATTTGTTATTATAATTGATTTGATCATTGACAATAAAAAAAAGTAATGTATAAAATGTAACAAGAGAAAGAGAGAGAGGTAACTAATTTCCGGTAAAAAATGTCGCCATCATCATAATCATTATTCGTATTTGTAAAACGACAACAGCAACAACAGCAGCAAAAAAACCGGAAATGACAATAATAATAACATGGAAAGAAAAATTATTTTGCAACTAATAAATAAAGTATATGACAATGATGACAACCTGAAACCAAAAAAAAAAAAAAAAAAAAAAAAAAAAAAAAAAAAAAAAAAAAAAAAAAAAAAAAACAAAACAAAACACACATGTAATCAGCTGATA
The DNA here is from genome assembly GCF_024713945.1 of Dermatophagoides farinae. Taxonomy (NCBI): domain Eukaryota; kingdom Metazoa; phylum Arthropoda; class Arachnida; order Sarcoptiformes; family Pyroglyphidae; genus Dermatophagoides; species Dermatophagoides farinae. The sequence goes on from NC_134682.1 coordinate 3,383,790, forward strand.
AAATGAACAAGAAATGAAAACTCTTGAAGAAGAAACTCTTGAAAAATGTTAATGCATTTTTTTCTCTTTGTTCTGTGTGTGTGTGTGTGTGTGTGTGTGTGTATTGTTTGTTGCTCAGAAAGTAACAATAATAAAAAAAAACAAAAATGATGATAATAAATATAAAATAATCTTCTTACTTGACAGAATATTTTTCGTCCATATTCTTCACCAAAATTACCCACAATAATTCGTACATCTTTGGCCTATTTATTTCAATGTAAAAAAAAATGGGTGGAAAAAAAATAATAAGAAAAAATTTCAATGAAATTGGAATATTCATTTTCAATGGAAATATTCTAAAATCAAAAAATCCAAAACTTACTTTAAGATCCTGTAGATACATTTCAGGTTTCAATTCATCAGCAATACTTTGTGATGCAACAATTTCAATTTCAGCATTATCTAAATCTGTTAATAATTTACTGTGCGGCTAAAGAAAGCAAAAAAAAAGAATAAAAAAAATGAAACGAAAACATTAAGTCAGTAGAGATATGGAATATAATAATCCAAAATCAAATTGTAAAATGTGAAAAAAAATAAATAAATTCAGAATATTCATATTTCCATTCAATATTTCCAAATGTGTGTTTTCCACATGAATATCCATTATTGGTTAATGGAATACTCACCACCAGCACCACCACCACCACCACCACAAAAAAAACTATTCGATACGTGCCTCAATAATTTTGTCATCATCATAAGATTCTTTGCAATTTCATATCATCATCATCAACATCATCATTAGCATTTAAGATTTCATAAGATTATCATCATTATATTTTATTTATATTTCATTCTTGAAATGATACATGATTTAATAACTTTTCTCACTTTCACTAGAAAAAATTCAATCATAAAAATGCATTTTGTTTGCAAATAGATAGAATGACCAACCAACCAACCGACCAAACAAACAAACATAAAGACCGGTAAAAAAACCATAATGTTTTTTCACTATCATAATCATTTCAAGTGCAAATCATAATAGTAGGCAAAAAAATGTTAGTTGATAGCAATGAATGAAACGTTTTTCAATGCACAATGGACAGCAAAAAAAAAAAAAAAATAAGAAGAAAGAAAAAAATTTTATTTATAAGGAATGTGACTTACATGCAAATAATCATAAATATTTTATAATTGACCAGTATATAGGTGTATATATAGAATACAAGTGCAAAAAAAATAGTTGGAAATTTAATGATGATGATGATGATGATAAAATCTATGATGCAATTTTGCGAAATTACATTATATGTATGGTGCATTGTTAATGATGTGTATGTGTATATGTAGACACACCCATACGGATAATTTGTTTGTGTTGTCTAGATTTTTTTTTTTTTACTATAAATTTCAAATTGAAATTCTCGTGTTAGTGAGAAAAAAAAGAGAATCATCATCATGATCATCATGATCAAATATCTAAAGGCCATTTCTGATTTTTTTTTTTTTTTTTTTTTGGAAAATATCAAACACACACACACCAAACCAAACTGAAAAAAATCCAAACATCATAGAGGCGGTGATTGTGTAATTGGTAATTTTTCATCGACTAAATGAACAAATGAAAAAAAAACTAATTTATCATTTTGTTCATCATCATTGTATCGTTGAATGGATGGATCAAACAAACAGACCATTTACACAATTAGTATAGTAAAGTTTATTTTAGTCAGAGACCAGAAATTTTTTTATTTTTATTTTTTCGTTGATTTTGTTCCAAAATTTTTTTTTCCAGATTGGATTGGATCCGTTCCAAAACGCACTCACACACACACACACAAAATTTGACAAGAAAATTGGATTCATTATATTTCAAAACCATATCGATTATGATGTTGATGATGATGATGATGATCATGATCATCATCATCTGGATTCAATCTGGATTTCTGGATTCATGGTGATGATAATGGAAAACAGAGACGGAAATTTTTTTTTTTTTGGTTTCATTTTTGTCGATTTTTTTTCAAAATTGTATTATTCGTGATTTGGGGGAAGGGCAAATCTTTTTTACATTGAAAGAAACCAAATCTCAAATTCTTCATCAAAATTGCTGCATTTCGTGAGATTTTTTTAACAAACAAACAAAAAAAAAATTTGATTAATTTTTCCATTAGTTTTCTTTTATAAATATGAAAAAAAACCAAAATTTCAATGTTTCTATTTTTTCATGTCTACCGCTACTACTACTCACCAAATACTTCAATAAAATAATCGTGATGGTGATCATCATCATGTGTTTTGTTTTTTAATTTTCAAAATTGATGCCAAACAAAAAAATCAAGAAAAAATCAAGCTCGCTCAGCGAAATGAAATATGAAACAAAAACAAAAAAAAGAGAGAAGAGATCTTTATGGTAAGCGAGAATAATTTTATTGTTATGAACAAAACGTGTTTAGCGTTTGTATTTTTTTTTTGTTTTTGTTTTGTTTTGTTTTGCAAATGTCGATTTTTTTTTCTCCAATGATGGTTATGGACATGTCTGAATAGAAAATTTTCAATCAAAATAAAATGCCAAGAAACCATCGATCGATTACTGAATTGTGAAATGTTTATGATTTGCGCTTTGATCATGACGAATAGGGAAAAAATTTTGCTGATCTGTTTTTTTTTCAATTTCTGAATTTCTTTGGTAACAAAAAAAAAATTAAAATAGCTGTCATCAAATTGATCGAATCGAATGTTTGATCAATATATCGATATTATGTTATTACACTATCGATACTCAATATCGATAGTTACAGTATTTGAAAATTTTACTTTGTTTGAAAAAATTTTTCGAAATTCATTCCTCAGAAATCATATGAGTAAAATTCTGGTGATTTTTACGTGCACACGATCATCATTGAATTAGTACAGATTCTTTTGACGTTTTTGTTCCATTATTTGGTAATTTTTTTTTTTCTCTCTCTCTCCCTCTATACCACTCATTGTTTAAATGATGTTTGGATATTTTTAATATGATTAATGGAATGTTATTAAATCCATTCGTACATTCAACCGATCCGATCCGATCTGATTTGACCATAAGGCATGGTGGCAAACTGACAATCAATTATTCATTCATAATCTATAAATGAACAAGGCCTATGGCTCCATATTGTTGTTGTTGTTTGTTGTTTGTTGTTTGTTGTTGTTGTTGTTGTTTTTTTCAATATAACAAATATAAAAAAAAACAGAAAAAACAACCAAAACTTTTTTCCGGTAAAAGAATCTTATATAGTAATGAAAAAATCTAAAAGTTGAAACTTTCATCATCATCATCATCAGTCGAAAAAACAACAACAACAACAAAACTAATATAATAGATTTGATATAAACTTTTAGCTAAAAATAGCTATAAGTTTTTTTTTGACAAAAAAAAACCCGCTGACAAAAAATCTTCCCTCAAAACAAAAAAAAAATGTAAAGTCAAAACACACAACAGTCAAACATTTTTTCATGTTATATGTGTCGATGAAAGTTGCCGTTGTTGGAGCAATTTTTCAATCTGATTTTTTTTTGTTTTGTTTTTGTCAAGAAACAAATGAACGAAATAAGAAAAACGCGGTTCATTGATTCGAGTATAAGGATGATGATGATGATGATGATGAAATGGAAGAAATGAATGAACCAAAATAAAAAAAAACTCTTTGGATCATTCGGAAAAAAATGGACACACACACACACACACATTGGAACCATAAAAAAGGGAAAAGAAAAATATAAATGGAACACACACACACACATACACAGATTAATAGAAAACAAAATTATGATGACCAAACGAACTAGCTAGGCTAGGCTATCCAAAACTATGACTTGATTCAGAATCGAAATTCTTGACAGTACAATATGGTAGCTTTTTTTCTATCACCCCCATTTTTTTCTCGATGATTAATGAGTGAAAACAAAAAAAAACCGAAGAATCGAAATCCATAACAAATAAATAGAAAACAAAACAAAACAAAAAAAAAATGAAGTACATAAACCTATCTAGAACAAAATAGAAAAGAAAAAATTGGTTATAATATTTTTTTGAGAAATGAATCGACCAGAAAAAAAAATTTGTAATGGACACACACACACACAAATGTCCAATGCAGAATATATGTTTCCATTACATTTTTTTTCGTTTCGTTTCGTTTGTCTCACAATGACAATGACCATAACTCTTTTTGAACATGGGAAAAAATCTTCATTACGACTTTTGTGCGCACACACACATACAGAATTAGGAATCGCATTCATTCATTTTTTTTTGACGTCATTATCATTATTGAACATTTTTCATTTCTTGATTCCATAATATAATTTCCACCACTTTTGTTACACACACACACACACACACACACACGTATACATGTGAATATGAATTCAAAATTTTTGAATTTTTCTTTTTTTCAGATCAACAGAATTTCATGAATAAAAACCTCATCATCATAATTTTTGTCCATTCATATTGACCATAAAGTAAAAATTACGTTCTAAACGAGAAAAAAAAGTGAATTCCCAAGATACTCTCGATTGGTTGATTGAAATTTATATATAAATATATATCGAATATACATATACACACAGACATTTGAAGCAATTGAAATTGGATAGAAATGGCAATAGGAAAAACAAAACAAAACGAAAAAAAACGATAAAAGAGTATAATAAATAAATAAGAAAAAAAAACAAATGGACCGAAAAAATGATTGTACCTTTTTTTCTGTTTGAAAGAAAAAACAAAACAAAAGGTCATGAATAACAACAACAACAACAACAAACAACAACAAAAAAAACGATGAAAAACATTTCAAGTTCTATGATTATTATCATTATTATTCTACGATAAACGATATTTATTTCATTTCAGAATTGTTTGGATCATCATCATCATCATTGTTTTGTTTGGTACATTCACTTTCATATGTATGAAGAGAATTTTTTTTTTTTTGCAACTTCAATTGATTGTACCATTGTGAATCGTCTTTATTATTGTAATGATCATCATCATCTTCATCATCATGATCATCGTCAATTGTAAGATTGTACTCCAGAGAATTTTTTTTTTTTTTGGCTTCCCATTGGAGAAAAGAATGCAATTTTCGTAATATGAAATAATGTACATTTTTGATCTTTCTGATCACATTCATTCGATGATGATGATGATGATGATGAAGATGATGATCATCATTATTATCAAACGACAAATGAATGAATGAATGAATTGAATGAAACAAGTAGAAATCATACCGACGAATGTCATATTTATATTCATTAATTAATTAAAACATCAATCAATGTATCAACAATAATAATAATAATAATAATAATTAATAATCAACAGAAAAAAAAGTATTGAAAAGAGTGAAAAAAAAACACTAAACAATCAAGAATTGAAATATACTAATGTTCAGATCCGGAATGACATAGATTGTATCCATTAGAAAAGCAAGAAAGTATTTGGATTCTTGCACATAAACACACACACACACATTCAATGTTTCATTTATAAATATGTGGTAGATAATTTATGGTCATCAAGATTCATCTGGGAATTATTTTTAGTGTTTTTTTTTTGCTCTCATTCTCTTTCTCTTTCTCTTATTTCGATACTTTTCCATCATCACAATCATCATCATCATCATTGAAATTTATCCATAAAGTCGATGTGTGGATCAATGATAACATAAAAAAAATGATGATCATGATAAAAAGCGGGATTCATTTATTTTGTTTTTCATCATCATCATCAGCATTTACTAGGGGGCACAACAACAATATCGGTCAATGTTTTTTTTTTGTTTTTACTTCTTATTTCATCCTGCATTTATTCAATCCATTTGATTCTTTTTTTCGTCTATTTCTCTCACAATGAATCTTTTATTATGACAGCCATTTCTTGGTTGTTGTTGTTGTTGCCTACCACAAGAGAAGACAAGAAAATCTTTTTTTTCCGACTTTTTTAGTTTCGGATATTTCATCTGAAAAAACTGATAAAGTTTTTTGTTGTTGTTGTTGTCGTCGTCGTTTTTGTTTCATTCTCGTTTATCAATAGAATTGATCTCTGTGAAAGGGAAAACTTTCTTTTTGTAAGAAAAAAAAAATTGGACCAAAGAAAAATAAAAGTTTCATTCTCAAACTGTGTGTTTGTGTGTGTGTGGAAATTCTTGTTTTCCAGAATTTTTTTTTTTTTCGTTCGACCATAAGTTTTTTCTCAATTCTCTCTCTCTCTTGCTCTCTCTCTCTCTCACTCTTATGTTTTGATTTTTGATACAACAACATTTGAACAGTGAGTGAGAAAAAAATACAAAATGTTCCCGGTACCCAGACACACACACACACACACAAATCCAAAATCAAATGGACTTTGTGATTCTTTCACATTCTAACTGTATACGAACACACACACAAATTACACACAGATATTCCATTATTAATGATGATGGTATATTGAATGAATGAAATATAAATAAATAAATAAATAAATATCAAAATCAAATGATTCGAGACGCCCTATGGAGAAATGTTATGGCTATATCGTTTAGATAGCTTGATAAAAAAAATGGAACCTTTACGTAATACAAAACTACTATATGGAACATTAATATAAAAAAAAATAAAAAATAAAACTGAAAAAACATTATCTGAAAGACACCCCATGTGTGTCGGTGTTGTTGTTGTTGTTGTTGATAAGTGTGATTATAAATAATAAGAATGAAAAAAAAATACAAAAAAAGAAAGAAAATTTCAACTCGTCATTCGGGTTTAAATAAGCCAAAAAGCCAGGATACGGATGTGCAGAGTGTTTTTTTTTCGTATGTGTAGGGTGTGTGTGTGTATTATTCTTTTTTTTTTTTTTGGATAACAATAATAAATTGATAGAGAATTCGAATAGAATCCGGTTATTATTTTTATTCTTCTTCTTATGTGTGTGTGTGTCGATTACTCTGGTCAGCAAAACTGTTTTCACACACACACACACACATCCTGAATCCTATACATCATCATAAGACATCTTAAAAAAAAGAAAACAAAAACAGAAAGAAAAGCTACTTTAGTCTGGATAGTTGAAAAGTAGATTTTTTTTTTTTTGATTCTGGGATTTCTATATGTGACCAGTATTTTTCTTTGTTCAGCGAAATGAAACCAAAAGAATCCAAAAGAAAATTCTGTTTCCAAATACACTCTCAAATACACACACACACACAATTGATGATTGTTGAAATGTATTGTGTTGAAATACTACTTGAACACTAATAAATGTTTGAAAAAAAAGAAAAAAATTTCTTTGTTAAGCCTGAGCAAACAGCCAGAAAAAAAAAAAACATGATAAAAATGATGATGATGAGAAATAGATGTCGTTCATGATGAACGAATTTATCGATAAATCGATTATCATCTTTTTTTTGAAAGTATATTAAAGCTTTTTTTGAGAAAAAGAGAGAAAAACAAACTTGAATTTTTTTCCAAAAAAAAAAAAAAATAAAGAAAAAGAATTATTAATGTACACCATCATCATTATCATCATCAAACATTGGAAATGAAAACACAAGATAATTACTTGTGTAAATACACATATAGACACAAAAGTTTTTTTGTATACCAAGTTATCATACATACATACACATTTATGGTCAATAATCGATCACAATTGTAGAAATATAAATTGCAATGTGACACGAACACACACACACACATGAACAAAGTAAGAAAATTGCCATATGATGATCGAGAAAAAAAAATGAAAGGAAATGAAATGAGAATTATCATCATCATCAGATTCTTTAATTCTTTCGTCATTTTCGAGTTTTTTTTTGTTTAGTCTCATTATTCCGATATATATTGATACAAAATAACAAATTTTTTCATTCAACAACAAAATTACAATCACATATTGTTCTCAGGAAAAAAAAACAATTCTCATATTTATATTCATAAAATGCAAATTTCAATACAAACAATAATAAGGTTTCTGATTATTATGGATGATGATGAATGGAAATGGCAGAGAAAAAAATGAATGAATGAATGAAAACAAAAATATTCAAATACAAAATATGGATACATTCTATTTTTTTTTCATATTCAAAAACATCTGCGTCATTATCATCATCGACTGATGAACAATTTGGGTGAATAACAATAACAACGAATACAGAAAAAAACAGAGAATATTCTATCATTATACAGGAAGCAATAATCGATTGGCTGATTTGTTACAATTAGAATTTCTGCAGAATATTCTGTAATGATAAGAAAAAAAAGTGAAAAAATTGATAAATTTTTATTTCAGTTTTTTTTCAATAGAGAGAGAGAAAAAAAAACATATATTCACATTCAAAACATCTGTTCCAACAACCATATTAGTGTGTAGATTTCATATCATTCTGAAATCAAAACATTAAAATTTGGAATTGAAACATTAAATTTGATCATAAAAATATTCGCCAAAAAAAAAAAAAAAATCATTATGGAATCGTGAATATTGCCTCGAAGGAAATGCATGTTGTTGTTCAAATTAAATTGAATATATATAAAATGGTCAATCATTCGTCAGTTGATAATAACTACTACTTCTGCTACTACTACTGGGAAATTATTCCAAAAAAAACTTCCGTTTGAAATTGATATCGGTTATTAGGAGGAAGAAATTTTTTTTTTGTTCATTGTCAGAAATTTTCCCGATAATAATAATGATCAAGATGATGATGATGGTTGGAAAAAAAAAGTTGGTTTCATTTTCGAAAATATTCTTCCCGCCTTATTTTCTCTTATATAAAGAACAAACATTAGGTAATGGTAGGTGGGTAGTAATCATAATGAGATGTGTTGTATTGTAATTTGACCTGTCAACACACACTTATAAAATGGTGACATTTGATGATGTTTTCAACAACAGTAACAACAACGACAAAAAAAATTAAATGGAAATGACACACTGCGGGGGAGGATTTATAAATATAAAAAGAGAATGAAAATGAAACTTACCAGACTATAACGAGGCAAATTTTGATAAATGGTTCCAACTTTTGTCCAATTGAAAAATTTCAACAACTTGACACGTGCTGTCAACAACAACGTTATGTCGATAGTTGTTAAATGTTAAATGTCATGTTCGGTTGGTTGGTTGATTGTTTTGTTGATACAAACATACACACACACCCACACACAAACACACACACATAGCACAAAACATGATGATGATGATGATGATGAAAATTTTTGTTTTAAAAACAAAAAAAAAATATAGAAATTGAAAAAAAATGTTAAGGATTTAGAATGTCAGAATAATGATTTTGTTACAATTTTTTTTTCAAATTTTCAACTTACCAGGGTTAAATGATCCTTCACTAGGAACGATACGAAAAAAATTGGCAGTTGTGGCAGTAAATGTATCAGCATATGACAACTGTGCGAAAAGTGAAAAAAGGTAGGCAGAAAAAAAATCAATAAATTCATTTGTCAGAATAATCATCATTTCCATAATAATAATAATAATAATAATAATAATAATGACTCACCTGGATTAGATGAAAAAATTTTGATGTCTTGGCAATTGGATCGGTTACAGATGGACATGCACCACCAAATAACAATATTTTAACTGGATCTTCATCAAGCATTCGAAAAAATGCTTTCATACCATAAGCTGCATCACACTGTGATATGAATATTTTTTTTTTAATTTTATTTTTGGGCGATGAATTAATCAAATAAAATAGAAAATAAAAAAAAAGTTAGTCAAGAAACAAGTGAGAAACATACACACACACACACACATCAGAATATTGTGTAATAATAAGATCAAGAATAAAAAAAAAAGTTTCAACTTATAATGAATACGTGTGTGGGTGTGTGTGTGTGTGTGTGTGTGAATAAATGCTCGAGGTGTCAATTTAATTGACACATATACACACGCGCACAAACACGCACACAATCAAGTCGAAACAATCAAAAAACGAGAAAAGGGTTAAAGTTTTTGGAAAGAAAAATTTTCTTTTTTATATAGACAAAAAATAAGATTCTGTAAGCCATGACAAAATTAGATTCTAGGACAAGGGAGTGGTTATTTCATTACATGGGTGGTAATTGATGGAACATGTGACATACACACACACACATGACTTTGTTGTTGTTTTCATTATTAGTTGATTAATTGATGAATTATTTGTCAAAAAAATAACACAAATTGAAAGCCAGTCATCGAGTCCAATGCATCTGTATTCGTAATGTAAATATAGATGATAAATTGAATTAACAAAAAATAAAACATTGGACTCAATGATTAACTTAAAATTTGTGGACAATTTTACGAAAATCAATCGTCGATTGACAAAGTCATATAGTGTGATATGTATGTTGTGGTGGGTGTTTGACTGTAGGTGTGGACTGGACAGGACTGGACATGCAAAATATAGCTAGATTTAATAGATTTTTAATTTCAAAGAGAAAAAAAAACAAAGCAAAACAAAAAAAAATTCATTTTTATAATCAAAATGCATATAAAAAGCGAAAAAAAGTTTATTATTAATGACCGTCATCATCATCATCATCATCATCTATACAATGCTTTGTAGTGTCTAAATATGGTGATAAGTGAAACGCTATTCCGTTAATAATAAAGAATAACCATTATGAAATTAAATTAAGAATTTTAAAATGAAAAAAAAACTAAAATTTCAATTTCAAGATATTCAATGTTAGACCATGATGATGATGATTATAATGACAGAAAAGAAAAAATCAAAATTATAATGTGAAAACCGGAATCGATTTTTTGAGATGGTGGTGGTGGTGGTGGTGGTAGTAGTAGTAGTGGAACGAAGTTTAGTTTGTTTTCACTTTTAGAAAAATCAATTTCACCACACTATCACTACAACAACAACAACAACAATCAATGACGCCCAATTTTCATTCGTGGTTTTTTGATTTTTTTTCTGATTTCTTCCATCCATCCATCCATACATACAATCATCAAATCATTTGATTCCGATTTAGCTTTTTTTTCAATTTTCAAACGACGATTGTAATATAGTAGTTGATAATAGTGTCACATACACACACACACACATAATATAACGGGATTTTCATTTTATTAAACACACACACACACATATATATAAATAATGACGCTTGACAACAAGAATAACAACAACAACAACAACAGACATCATCATCAATGATGATATTGAAAACGGAATCTATGGATTTGAAAACTTTGCTCTTTCTTATATTGTCAGGAATCATCATCATCATCATAGAATTGAAAACTTTGTAACGATGATGATGATGATGATGATAAGATGAAATGGTCCATACACAATGATGATAATATTCTTGCCTGTGTGTGTGAGTGTATGTGACGAGAGAGAAAAGAGAACACAAACCTCAGATTGATGAAAAAAGAAAATTTAATACAATAACACACACACACACACACATAACGTGAGTGAAAAACATTATCATCATCAAAATCATTCATTCACGTAATCATAGTTTTAGTAAAACTTTGATGATCATCAATAGGCAATCAGATAATACTTGATTATATCGATATGAAATTGGAAAAATATTCGATGAACAGAAAAGTGATATTCCATTGAAAAGTTCTCTTTTACTGTTGTTGTTGTTGCTCTGAAAGAATCCATTGGAAGAATGTAACGACAGATGAAAAAAAAAGATTTGATTTTTTTTCTGATTTGTGTGAAAAATTAATCAAACAAATCAAATCGAATATGAATGTGAATATGAATTGGCCATTGATTTTTTTAGGTGGCTCTCTTTGGCCATAATGTTCACAAATATGAATCAATTTTTATCATCATGATCATATGATGTGTGTGTGATGACATGTTTATAATTGAAAATCAAATGAAGAAAAATATATCGATTGTATCGATATAATGGACAATTATATCAAAAAATAAATAAATGTGTGTGTAACAGAATGAAACAGTTTTTTTTCTCAATAATTTTCGATTTGTCATCATCGATTTTTCTTTTTTTTTTCTCTCTCTTTTGCAATGATAAATAATGATGATAAAGAATCGAATAAGTAAAATGGATTTTTTTTTGTGTAGAATTTCTCTGAAACGAAAAAAAACAAGATCAACAAACAAACAAATAGAATGGTAAGCTAAATTATCAGCCAAAAGTATCATCATCGTCATCATCATCAATTTCACATTAGATTTGTGAAAGAAAATCCGTGAAACAAACAAACAAACAAACAAACAACGTTTTATACATCGGAAATAAAATGAAATAACCAACAGCAGCAGCAGCAACAACAACAACAACAACAAAAACAAGATAAGGGATGGATGTTTCATTGGAAAAACGAAAATGAGAAAAAGTAGAATAAAATCCCAATTCTATAGAATAGTATCTGAAGAACAGGAATGAGAAAGAACTAGTAAGAGAAAATCCTTCATTTCAAGTATAAATTTTTCAACTTATAACAACAAACAAACGGAAAGAATAATAACGAAATGGAAAATCGAAAACTTCTGAAATGTTGAGTTGAGAGAATATTTTGAAAATTGGCTTAATTCAAGCTTTGTTTTCATTTTTTCATTTCATTGTCATCATTGTTTCAATTAATTTTCTCATTGTTTTTTTTTTTTTTGGTTCTCGTCCACTAAATAGTCCAAAAAAAATTTGGACAGAAAAAAATTCATTCGAATGATAGAATCCAGAATCCAGAATCAACAACAACAACAACAGCAACAATAACGAAGAAAAAAGAAATCAAATCAAATTAAATTCAAAAATGAAACACTGATGATGATGATGATGTCAAATGAAAAAAAAAATCAAAAGAAGAATAAGAAAAACAAAAATAAAATCAGAAAATTCTGTTAAGAATGGAGAAAAGAAAAAAATTTAAAATGTCATCATCATCAGCATCACATATAAGCGAGAATTTAGCAAAAAAAAAACCAGAAGAAATTTTGTGTGTCATCGTCGTCATTAAATGAAATGAAAAAATAAGAAAAGAAAAGAATTTCCTAATGGATTTTTTTTTCATTTTCCACTTCTGGCCCTTTTTTATTTATTTTTTCATTTTCATTTTTTTTCTCTTGTGTAATTTTCATGGCAAGTTCCTTTTTTTTGTTATTCTTTACACCACCACCCATCACCCACTACCACCACCACCACCACCGCCGGAATGATTTATATTTTTTGGTTTTTTTTCAGTTGTTTTGTTTTCTCATTGTGACATTTTGAAATTGTCAAGCAATATACGGGCTACAGGCAAAATCAAAATCAGATTCTATGTGTGTGTGTGTGTGTGTGTGTGTGTGACATCCGTGATGCAATTAGCCTTTTGGGCTAATAAATTTATTTTTCTTCTAATACATCCACGGTCGATGGCCGAACACAATATTTTTCATTTTATTTATTTATCGAAAATATTGTTTGGTGATCAAAAACGAATGTAACGATGTCAAATTATCCAATATAATATACAGTAATTGTTGTTGTGAATTGTTTTTTGTTTTTTTTTTTTTTTTTTTTTTTTTTTTTTGATCGATAATAAATGATGAAAAAGAAAACTGATTGTAAAAACGACCACCAGGCGAAAAATGGCTCTATAATCATTTTTTTTCTAAATTTTTATATCAAATTTGAAAACAGATTTTAAATTTCCTGGTTTTCATTTCAATATTATCATTTGATAATTTCATTTGATTTACAATGATTTTTTTTCTTCATATCACTACCGTTTATATATTCAAAAGCGAATTTCAAATGAAGATTAATAGTTGATAATGATGATGATGATATGTATGCATAACATACACACACACTAATCAAATCAAATCAAATCATATGATAGAAAGTTGAATCTATTAGTTGAATCGAATTTAAATTCATTCGTTTTTGTGGAGAAAAAAAAATCAAGAAAGATTGATTCTTGAAACATATATCTTCACACACACACACACACACACACACACACACGCACACAGACATACACACGAATGGATTTAATTTGGAAAATTGCATCAATCGTTCATTTCATGATCATGATGATGATGATCACACAAAAAAAACGATAGATAAGAAAATAGAAACGATCACATTGATTCATACTGTTTGTCTGTGTGTGTATGTCAATCGTGAATCAATGCAAATGATGGAATGAAAATGAAATGAACCAGAATGCAATAACCAGAAAAAAACAAAAATACAACACACAAGTTGTATACAATCTCAATAATTATTTATGGTAGAAAAAAAATTTTTTTCCTCCACATTAAAGTCCTATAATATTGAATTTCATTTTTTTTCTGAAAATTTCTTTTTTGGTCAACTGAAATTCTAACGACAATAATGATAAAATTTTGAAAATTTCATCAATTTCAGAATGGCTATCGGATATCGGAAATTTTAATTTTTTCAATTCATTCATTCATTCATTCAATTGATTCATACATGTAGAATATATGAGCCAGAAAAGTTCATAAATCAATTACAGGCCAAATGAAAGCGAATAATAAATAATCAATCAAAATATGGCAAAAACATTGTGTGTGTGTGCGAGTAATGAACAAAAATTAAATTCAAAAAAAAAAATTTTTCATTTTTTGAAATGAAAAAAAAGAGAGCATCATTTGTTCGAAGAAATGACAAGCAGAAAAAAATCCAAATTCCGGTGACAATAAACAACAGCCATTTTTCCACATTTCAAGACGTTTGATTTGATTTTTTTTCGGGAAAAAAAACGGAAATTCAATTTTTTGATCGAAAAAAAAATTCATAAATTGAATTTCATCGATTTATTTTTTGTTCATGGACAGATTATATTGGCAAAGAATTGTAATAATCAATAATTCGGCCATTATCTTTGCAAATATATTCAAATTTTTTTGATTTCCACATTGGAAAAAAGTGAATTTTTTTTTTTTGATCAAAACAAAATCGATTCCGAATATTACCGGCAGTAGTATTGCAAATCAAATAAACAAGAACAAAAAAAAACAAAACTTGCCACTTGACAAATCCGAATTCAAACTAACAAATAAAAATGGCAAAAAAAATAAAATAAAACGAAAAAGTTTTCTCGGTTCTTTCGTAAATCGATCGATAATCGAACATTTTTTTTTTCATTCACGGAGATTCATTTCAATTGATGATCAAAGAAAAAAAAAGTTTGATTAAAATTTATTGTTATTGGATCGAATTGGATTGAACGGTAGAGGAAAAATTCCAACAATGTTGTTGTTCAAAAAGGTTCAATGTTTTTTTTGGCGACCTCATTCAATGAATTTGAAGAATCAAAGAATAAAAAAAAAGTGAAACACAACTAGTGCTACCAAGCGCAGGAAAAACCATACCATAGGATCATCAATTCATTTTAATCTGAATGATCTATGATGATGCCTTTTTTTTGAAAATGAAAAAAAAATAAAATAAAATTCTGGAATTCTAGAAAATTAGGCAAAAAAATAAGAATAAGAATAAGCATGAAATAGCATATTCTGCAAAATATTCTTGCAACAAAACTTGAATCTCTTTATCATCAAGGGAGAAAGAGAGAATTAAACTGAACGAAAACAAAAATTCTATATATATGCAAGATGAAAGTGGAAAAAAAAATTGAAATCAAAATCAAATTTAATATATAAACTGGATTTTGAATTACAGAATTCATTTTCCATTGAATCAAAATGATGAAAATTTCATTTTTTTTTTAATTTTTTCTCTGTGCAAATATGATCCAAAATACAAATGTTTGATACAACATTTTTTTTTGACTAGATACCAGCATAATCAAAATTAATTTTTTTTTGCTTCATTCTCTGGAATGAATTTTTTGGATTCTGGAGAAAGTTTTTTTTTTCTTTGGTTTGTTTGTCTGTATGGCCCCAAAGGAGAGAAAGAGAGATGGTAACAACAAAAAAAAATGTAAACAACTGGAAAATTAATAATAAAAAAAACCGGACCTGGTAGTAGTCGTGTGGTTGATCGTAAGCTTTAAAGTAGTGCAGTAATTCTCGAAGTGGAAAAAATAAACAGACAAAAAAACAGTACCGAAAAAAAATGATAATAACCTAAGAAAATTTTCATGTCGTTTACATTAGGATTTTGTCTCACTCTTTCCCTTTTCAATGTGTGTGTGTCATCCTGTTTTTGTTTTCTACCGTGAACTCTTGAGTTTTTTTTTTCATTTGCCCAATGTATTTACACCGCAAATAAATAAGCATATGATTAATATGATTATTTTTTTTGTTGTTGAATCAAAAACCTAGAAAAGAACCAGAGAAACCGTAAGAAACGTGATGACAAAATTGTGAATGTCGAATCAAATAATAATAATGATGAACTGAGCTGAGCTGAGCTGAACTAAGAGCGAAAATTGACGTTCATTCATTCCTGGATTTATTTTCATTTTTTTTCATCTTATAATAAGATTCTTATTCTTCTGTTGTCATCATTATGCATATCAAGTGAAAATAATTCTTTTCCTTTTAAATGGCAATGGCATCATTATTATCATTACATTCAAGACAAGACAAAACGAACAGAACAAAAGATTTTTTTTCCCCATTTTTCTTTATTGCCATTCTTTTTTGTTTCAATCATCATTATTTCTATGATGAAAATCTGAACCAAAAAAAAACTAGTAGTATTGACTGAAACATGGAATGCAAAACAAGACAAGAAAAATCTTCGAATATTAGTATGGATGGACGAAGGATTTCATGTAAATGGTGATGATGACAATAACGATGACAACAACAATTTACAACCACCACCACGACCACCACAACCACCACAAAAATATGATAATGATGGGCGGCTATCATATTCATCTTTTGTTTCTGGATATCATCATCATCGTTTTTATTATTACTATTATACAATTTTCGGTTAGCTTTCTATTTCGCACTGACAAACTAAGCTTTATTTTTGGAAAAGAAAATAAGTTTTACTGTGTGACCGTAATTGATCAAAAAAAAAGATGTATAGAATGAGACACACAGAATATTCAGTGAATAAAATAGAAAGATGAATATATAATTAAATGCATGCAATATCATGATGATGGAGACCGAAAAAAAATATTCCAAATGCAACTACAAATTTAACCAACTAGTAATAATGAAATGATAATCAACTAAACGCGCGTGTGTGTGTGTGTGTGTGTGTATTCCATCTTAGAATGATGATTATTATTATTCTTATTAACTATAGAATAATTTCATCATGATTATAATGATGATGATGATGGAATTATTGTGGAATTTTTTTTTCACTTACAAACAAGCCGTAATTGTAAAATTGAGTAATGATTATAGTAGTGGTTCACATTCACATACAGAATTTGAATTTATATTTTGACTTTGTTTGGATTACAAATGAAATGGAACAAACAAAAAAAAACTTTCTTTCTTTTTGTTTCATTCAGAGAAACAGAAAAAAAATCGATTAGGATAAAAAAAAACGTTACGGTTAGAATAAAAACACACACACACACACACACACATGAAGATTAGATCAAAAAAATATCATCATCATCATTAATGTCATTCTCATTACCATGGCCACAACCATCATCATTGTCAATTTAGTAGCAATGAATAGAACGTGACCACAATCAATCAATGAAACGAAAAAACAAAATGAAAAAAAACACTAACAGTAACATTAATGGTAACATTAATAAAACCATTATATTATACTTATTGTCAAAGAGGAAAGTTGACAAAACAAAACAAAAAAAATCTAGAATAAAATAGCAGCAGCAGCGGCAGTAGTAGTAGTAGTGGTGGTGGTAGTAGTGGTAGTTATTCTTCCGCCGATTCTATTGAATTTTCTTAATAATAATAATAATTAAGATTTTTTGTTTTTTTCCTTTTGGATAAAGTTTGTTTTAAGTATACCGGGTAAAAAGAAAAATGAAAATACACATAAACACGCACACACACACACAAACAATTGGCCACATTATTATTATGATGATGATGATGATGATTCGTGAAAAAAAAACCAAGGCCATAATTTATTGATATCATAATTGACTTTGAGTACTAGTAGTAGTCATTTGTTTCTGTTATTTTATTGTTATTGTTCCAAACACACACACACACTTATTGAATGTTGAGACGGATACTTGAAATCTTTTTGTTCATTGATTTTTGGTTATTATTATCATTATTCTTTTGAAAAATCCGGTTATTTATTTTATTTATACTGTGATCATTGTTGTTGTTGTTGTTGTTATTGTTCAATTGCCTATCTTGTTATTAGTGTAATGGTGATGGTGGTTTTTTTTCTGGTGAAAAAAATACTTAATTTTTTAAACCAAAGAATAAAAATTACCACAAAAAATATAGATAGATAGATAGATAGATAGAAGAAGAAATAAATAAAAGTTGCTGACATTGACAAAAAAAAAATTCAAGTGAATGAACAATTTTCAATTCATTTTTCAATTGAAAAAAAAAATAAAATTATGGGAAAACAAAATCCAAACAAAATAGAATGAGATTGTCTGAAGAAAATTGCTATCCAAAAAAAAACTTAAGGAATAATAATGAATTGGCTGGTAATATGCATCTGTCCATCATTATCTTCGATGATGATGATGGTCAATTATGTACAGAATATTCTGTATAAATAAATGTTCTGTTAAAAACATGCAAACATTTAATGCAGTAGTTGATTATCAAGTCATTTGTCGTCGTCGTCGTCGTCGTTGTAGTCGTTTTTTTTTATTCACTACTACCATTTGCCGGTAATCTCATTGTTGTGTAAATCTAGATCTAATAAGCGAACTTGTTGTTGTTTGAAACTAGAAACAAGAATCATGAATGGCTGAAAACAAAAAAGTTTTATAAACAAAATAATGATAATCAATTCAAACATAATTTATAGTTTTTCTCACGCATCACGCATTCAGTATAGGAATTTAGAATCAAGAACTTTTTTTTAGTCTCACTCTCTCTATATTCTTAAAAAAGAATAAAATTATAATCCACTATATCGTCATCAGCACCATCACCATCATTGCGACGACCACATGATACACACCAGATTCTTGATTATAATCAAAACATTACCGTAACAGGCTGACATTTTATTTTTTTTTTATCAGTGGCACAGCAAAAAAAAAACAAAGACTTCAAGTTAGTTAACACAAAAAACAACAACATTATGATTGCCATCATAATTAGGCCTAACAACGACAACGACGACGACGAATGAAAATTACCAGAGAAAAAAAAATAAGCAAATTAAACAAAAACAAAAAAAAATGGTGTGGAAAAAAAAGTTTTCTCTACACACACACACACATACACAAATTCACTATCGCTCTTGCTATAGACATCCAACCAGAAAAAAATCCAATTTTTATTAGTACCACACACACACACACAGACTGAAAACGGTTTGATTGTTCCAATCCGTTAATTTGTATTAAAAATGGCTAACAAAAAATATTATGCAATTTTTTTTCACTTGTTCAACTGACAATAATGATGATGATGATTATAATATAAAAATCGTGATTACGGTGTTTGGTGTTAGTAATAATGTGTGTGTGTGTGTGTCCATTTGATGATAATGTCGAATATGAAATTTGTATAGTGAGAAAAAACTTTTTGTTTTCCATCGACAGAGAGAGAGAGAGAGAGAGAGAGAGAGAGAGAGAGAGAGAGAGAGAGAGAGAGAGAGAGAGAGAGAGAGAGAGAGAGAGAGAGAGAGAGAGAGAGAGAGAGAGAGAGAAAACTGGAAAAAATATGCAAATGATGCATTTGAATTATTTTTTCACTTTCTATGGCCTGTTTTTGATGCGCATGTGGAAATTTTCATGTTTTACATTTTTGTGTGTGTGCGTGGGTGTGATAAGAATATTATTTTTGTTGTTGTTGTTGTTTATTGTAAAAGAGAATTAATCGATAATCAAGAATGGAATAAAGAAACTGTCGATGAAGAAAAAAAAATTAAAAACCACAACAAATAACGAAAAAAAAAGAAATCATCAAAACATATCAAACACACACACACACAGAATTTGAAAATTTTAATTTTTAAATTAAATGCTGTTTAAATGTTGGGAAGCCACCGATTTCAGGGGCTAGCCAGCCATTGAATATGAATGGCTGAGAATCAAATGTACCATAAAGGTTTTTTTCGCTAAAAAAAAATTCTGAAATAAAAAAGAAGCCTGAAGCAAAAAAAAAAAAATTTGAAAAATATTAATCTATCAAAAAAAAAAAATCATCATTACGTGTGTGTGTGTGTGTATCGTTTTCACTTGAGGCAATTGAAGCCAAACATTGTAATAAAAGCAGAAAACGATTACATTTTCTCAGTATATAAGAACAGAATAATTTGATCCAAAATAGAAACGAAAAAAACTAAAAATGAAGACAATTTATATTGGCGATAAATGTTCGTGGAAAATACGGAAATGAAATGAAAAAAAAGATTTCGATAATATTAACGATATTGGCCTATCGATGATGATGATTACCATCATCATCATCATCATCATTCCAAATTGGTTCCAAATCGTAATTACATTGTATCCAATTGCATTGATATCATTGATCGGATTCTTTGGAAAAAAAAGAGAAAAATCAAATCCAAAATAGTAAACGATTTGATAAAAACACACACACACACACGCAAAAAAAAACACAAATCTCGCATACCAAAATACTACACGTATAGAAAGCAAAAAAAAAAATCCCGAATTCAGTGCACAAACCAAATGAAAACAAAAAACAACAAACCAACCAGTAAGTATAACACAATGTAATTTGAGTAAAAGAATATGAAAAAAAAACACACAAAAATAAAATGGAAATGTGCTATTGACCAGTGAAGTTTTTATTCTTCACCATTGTTTGATAATACCACGATATACTGCTGGTGGAATTTTTTTTTTTTTTTGAAATAATCTATCTATCTATCTGTTTATCAGAAACAAGAATTAAGCATGAATGAATGAATGAATGAATGATAATTGTCGTCGTCTTCGTGTTTATATACGGGTATAAATGGTCAAACATCAATATTTTGATCACGACACAATCGAACAACACCGATTCCATACTAACTCCATTGACCATTCTGCTTTATTCTTTCCCACTCACACACACACACACACACACACATTTATATCTATATATTCCAGTGAATTTACTGAATTATTTTTCTATTTTTATTTGCCAAATTTTAATATCATCAACACATTTACTGTGATAAAACTGAGAAACAAAAAAAAACTATCATCATGATAAAACGAAATACGAATCATCAATAGATCCATTGATGAATAGAAACAAATTTAAAAAAAAACAACGACAACAACAATGAACAATAAACATCCATTAGTTGTCCAAGAGAAAAGAATTGAAATAAAAGAAAACGAAGAAAAAAACTAACTAATCAACTAACTTGCCAATGTTTTACCAAATCAAAATATTATAAAGGTAATAATGATAACTGATGATGATCTGTTCAAATTTGATTCGTTTGAAAATGGTTTTTTGTTGTTGTTGTTGTTGTTGTTGTTAGTGATGAGATTCGTTTTTTAGATGTGTGCGTGTATGTTTCATTTCATTCCATTTCAAATGCTTCAGGGCCATGAAATTCTTTTTTTGTCGATAATTTTTTCCTTTTATTTTTATTTCTCTCTCCTTTGTTTGTCGGTAATTCAATTTTCTTGAGTAATTCTACCTCTGTCTATTTGTACTTACAATTCATTCATTTACTTGTGTGGGTCGGTTTTGTCGTATCGACCACTACCACACTATACCAGTGATCATTATCATCATCATCATCATCATCATCAGTGATGATCATTGATCAAATAACAAACGAATCTAATAAATACACGGGAACGCTTCTTTAGTATCTCATCACACAGAATAATAGAAAAGAATATATTACACGGAATTTGTTCTATAGAAAAAAAATTCAAAGCAAAAAAAAAAACAATTTAAGAATTGTGAATTGAAAAAAAGAAGTGGAATTAGAGTAAGTAAAAAAGTAAAGTAAAAAAAAAGAAATTAAAAATTATTTTTGATTCGATCCGGAAACCAATTCTTATTCACTCGATCCAATTTCGGTACAACAAATGAAGTTGGCAGTTTTTTTTTGTTTTCTTCAAAAATTCTAAATTCAATACTATTGACTGAAGAATAAGAATAAGAATCATTTCTTCACTCACACAGTTTACTGTCACACTGTCATTCTGGAATATTCTAAATGACTTGATGTATACGTCAAATTATTCAGAATGGTAGAAAATAAAATGAATGTAAAAGCAATGATGAAAAAAAAATCAATTCAACAAACGTCGAACCGGAAAAATCGAAACTGGAAAAAAAAGAAAGCCAAAGACTTGAAATTTGAAAAAGTGAAACGATTTTCATTTCATTTTCATTTCAATTCTATTTTTTCGCAACAAGAAAATAATAAAAGACAATCAAAATCAACTGGCGAAGAAAAGAAAAAATTTTCGTTTATATGAAATGCACAATGACGACGACAACGAAACACATTTGTTCATTTTGGAAATGAATACAAAAAATAAAGGCCCATCAAAATGGGTAGACCAAAAAAAGGAAAAGAAACGAAAAGAAATTGAAACAAAATGGTAATAACAACGACAGTGATGGTAACAAGAACCAGAAGAGAAAGATTAATTATTTTTTTTTGTTTTGTTTTTAAACCTGATTAATTTGTTATATTCATAAGATAGAATTTGGTTCATTTGATTATTGAATGATTCTTTGTGGAACAATGTGTGTGTGTATGCATGTGGCATTCAAAACTACAACAACGAAAAAAAACAACTTTCACGTTTCTGGAACCAATTGGTTCCAGAAATTATTGAGCTCAAGAGGAAAAAAAAAGATTGGTTGTGGTGGTGGTGGTGTGTCCATAATTGTGTAACTGATTCATTATATCTACAGAATTATATTTATATAAAAACCGCATAATCGTAAATGACGTGACGAGCAAAAAAAAAATTCAAATAAAAATCGTACCGGTATCATAAATTAGCATTGGATTTTTTATTTCTATTACTAGCTAAGATAGCCATGAAACAAAAATTGGCCAGAAAACCATCCAAAAAAAAAGTTGATCCAATCCAAATGAAAAAAAAACAATCAAATTATGTTTAAATTCAATTAAAGGATGTGAACATTGTTGTTGTTGTTTTCATTCCATTTTATTCAAATGAATTAAATAAAACAAAGCAAAACAAAACGTAATTCAAATATCCATAATAAAAAGTCGTACACATGTACAAACAAAATTTTAATTAGATTTTTTTCATTCATTTTTTTTATTTGAAAATAATCGGAAACAAGCTGGAGAAAAAAACAAATCTCATTTACCTTTGTATTATTCCAAACAAGATCTAAACGATATTTAGTAAATAATGGGCTTTCATTCACATGTTGTAATGCTAAACGTACGGCCGGTAATACACCACGACCAATTGCACCTTGTGGTATATCACGAGATGTTGGAAAAAAACCCGCTATATATAATGTTTTTGATCGATGATTATTATTATTATTATTATTGCTGTTATATAATGATAACGATGATGTTGGTGCATATGAATGGACGTTATATGAATACGAATATTGTTGATGATGATGATAATAATGATAATTACGATGATTATGATGATTTTTATTATTATCAACATCTTGTTGTTGTTGTTGTTGTTGATGTAATGGTGGTGTTGGTGGCAATATTACCGGATTGATTGTTGATATTGTTGTTGTAGACATTGTTGACTGATTTAAAGTTTTTATTGCTTCTTCTTCTGTTGTCATCATCATCGTTGTTGATTGTAATGATTCGAAATATGATATTGATATTTGTTCTTGATCCGGTAATAATGTCGCTGATTGATGTATAATTGTAGGCGTTGATGGTGTCGGTGATGATGATGATGATGGTAATAAAGATGTCGTTAATGTTGTTACTGTTGCTGTTGTCGGTGTTGTTGATGATGTAATGGATAATGTTGGCCGTATTGATAGTAAAAAAATTAAAATAAACATAGAATGTGAATTTCCAGGAAATTTCTTCTTTCTCTTTCTTTTTCCAAAAATGATAGATTGAATTTGGCAAAATTTTTTTGTTTGAAAAATTTTGTAAAATACTTCCGTTGTCATCATTGTCATCATCCATTTTGTCAACAAATCTATAATGATTTGATCGAATTTTTTGTGCTGTTGTTGTTTCGATTTTTTTTCTTTTTTTCTTTTTCTTTGTATAAGTTTCCGGTTTAATATTAGTATCAATGTCGTCGTTATTGCTGCTGCTGCTGTTGCTGCTGCTGTTGTTGTTGTTGTATGATTGTTTCCAAATAAAAATATCGATAATATTAATAATAATGTAATGGAAAATTTGCACCTGTCCACGTAATACTTCATCAAATAAATTGTTTTTGTTGTTGTTGTTGTTGTTGTACGAAAAACATTGATTATTGCCCGACAATGTTGATGATGATGATGATGATGACGATGATGGTGGCGATAGTTGACAAATTTTGGCTTCAATAATAATAATGATGGTGGCTGTTGATGATGATGGTGGTATGTTTGATGATAATGATAATGTTTTAATTTGCATTTTGTCGTATCAAATTCTTTAGATGCTAACAATAATATTGTTGTTGATAATAAAAATGTAAATACTAAACATACACTTTTGTTGTCATTGTCATTTTCATTGTCGTTGTTGTTGTTATTATTATTATTATTGATGATATGAAAAGATTTTCTTATCGACAATGCCGAAGATGTCGAAAATTTTCCTGTTGTTGTTGTTGTTGTTGTTGACGTTGTCGTCGTTTTTGTTGATTTTGTTTGTTTGTAATGTTGATGCTGCCAATATTGATTCTGTTTGTCGTTGTATTGTTGTCGATATTGTCGTCGTCGTCGCTGTTGTTGTTGTTGTTGTTGTTGTTGTTCAATATTAGAATCACAAAACATTGCCTCCCAATGTAATAATTTTCTTTGATTTTCATGTATCTCATCTAAGATAATCGTGAAAAAAAAGAAAGTAGAAGAAAATAATTCATGAAATTGAAATTTTCTTGATCAACATGCTGAAACAAATTGATATTGATGATATTCAAATAGGATTCTCATCAACATCAAAGAAAAAAATTTAAAAATTTAAAAAAATCGAATGCAAATTATTATCATTGAATTTTAAAGCAAAGAAAAAAAAACGAATTTTAAAAACATATTTCCAACATCACACACCCACACACACACAAGAAAAACCAAATAGAATACATCCGGCTATTAATAAGTTTTTTTTTTGCTTGTCTGTAGATGTAAATTGCATACATTCATTTATTCTATTTATTCACAATCAAACCGCTTCAATAGAAAATTTCAACATTATGATGATGGAAAAATTTGAAAATCAAAAATTGTCAATTTATATGGGCCAATATTACATACAGAACACAAACACAAACAAACAGACAAAGTGTAGACATTTTCCATTTGAATAATTTTCAATCAGAATCAGAAAAAAACGAGAGAAAAAAGTTCCCATTGGGAATCAAGCCAATCAAAATCATACCACCACCATTATCATCATATCTTATCCATAATAATGTTTTGAATTTTTTTTTCATTTTGATAATTTGGTGATGCGAACAAGAAAAGAGAAAAAAAATATCACCAAGAATAAGAAAAGTTTTTATTCTGAATAATTGAAATGGGTAAAAGAAATAAACTGAAAATGGAAAAGAGAAATTAACATTTATAGTGGACAAAATAAAATTTTTTTTTGAATAGAAAATCGATTCTATAGATTGAGATTTGAAAATTATAAATTCCAGATAGATCCATCATCATCATAATCATCATCCACATTTGGAGACAAGCACAAATCCCATTATCGGTAAATGTAAGAATTCCAAAAATTTTGGATTCAATTGAAAAAAAAAATTCTAAAAGGTAAAATTTGATCAAAAAACAGCAAATTGATTTTATAACGCACACACACACACACACACACAAGTCTATTCTTCGATTTATTTTGACTACACGATATTGAAACAATTTGATTGGAGTCGATCAATAATCAATCAATCAATCAATATTGAAATAGCTATCATATCATTATTATTATTATCGTACATATGAATAAATCATGAACTTGTGTATATGTATCAGGTTTTTTTTCCCAAAACCAAAAGACATTAAATATCAATGAATTCTATTTAAAAATGAGAAACAACAACAACGATGAAAAATTATCATTTTCAAGCCAGAAAAAAAAACAATTTATTTTCATAATAAATGTTTCAACTTCAACTGCAAAAAAAAAATTCAACAGAATCGGCAGAATCAATTTAATTCGATTCAATTCAAATTTCTGAGAAGTTCTAGCGAATTTCTTTTATTTTTTTTAATTTGAAAAAAAAACAAACACAAACAAACAACGTACAGAAGAAGAAGAAGAAGTTTAACAGGAAACATCGATGCACATATTCACTCACTCACAGTCATTCATTCGATGAATATAACGTCATCATAATTTTTAAAAAATGGATCAATTCGAATAGAAAAGAATGAAAAAAAGTATCAATACTGAAATTTATTGAAAATTTATCTACGTACATTCCGGGCGGTAAAGTATTCAAACTAAATTGATTGAAATTATTTTATTGATTTATTGTTTATTCCACCAGTACATGAGATTTGGAATAGTAAAATTCCAAATACAAATTCGATTTTTACAAATTTTCTTGGGTCAAACCCAGTGAAATTAATCATGAAAAACAAATCAATCGTTTCTCAATTATTGTTTGAACAAGAATGTAAAAAAAATAATGAATTTAATAAATTGAAATTTAACGAACATTTGCAATGTTCTCCAATTGGAGTTTGGATTTTTAATGATTTTTCAATTGTCAATCAGCTTGGAGTGAAAAACAAAAATCCTACATATATATGGGACTATATCTGTATGATCGAAAATGCAACTGAACAATCATCCTCTTCTGTCAATATTCATGTTCAATAAAATCAAAGTTATACAACAAAATCTTCGGAAAAGAGTCCCACAGCACATCATGAACTTAGACAATCGATCATGCAAAATACTGATGGAATGTGCTCGTACGTTGCTGAAGAAACATGCAAAGTTGCCTGATGATTATTGACATCTTTCTGTCAACTGTGCAAATTACCTAATCAATTGATGGCCAACAAAAAATTATATAGTTCGGTTTGAAAAATTTACGGGAAACACTGTGTCCTATTAACCACCTGAAAATGTTTGGCTGTCTAGCTTATTGGCGTGTTAACGATAGCATGGTGGCCAGCAAATTCGATTACAGAGGACAAAAAATGATTTTTGTTGGGTATGCCCAAAGTTGGCTTGGTTGGCTTGAAAATGAAAATCAATATTTTCATTCAATCGATGTTTATGAAGATAGCCAAAATGTGTTACAAAAAAAATGTTATAACATCATTTATGAGCAAAGAAAAATATTTTTTAAAAAGCACGTGATTTTTTTTTCTCAAAAAATGTTTCTTTTTTCCCAATTTTTGTCTTGTTTTTCTTAAATTAAATTGCAAAAATTATTGTCAACTTTTTGACCATTATTTTTGACCATTTGCCCATGGCACCGTGAATTTTGTTTGATACCGTAAATAAGAATCAATGAGAAAAAAAAATTCAAAATTGAAATTTTGGTGAAAAAAATCAAAATATATTTTCATCATCATCATCGTCATTATAATCATTTTCTCATAATGATAATGAAAATCATCATCATTATCATTATTTTGGAACACTAGATTGCATTGATATGTGTTTATATCGTTGCATTGTTGTTGTTGTTGTTGCTTTTGTTGTTCCAAAGAATCTGTTTTAGCATATAATATTTATGAGTTTGACGTAAGATTTCGTCTTTTTTATCCTTTTTTTTCATTTCATTTTTATTATTTCAGTATTTTTTTTTATTAGTGTTGACAATCATTTTTTTTTCTTGGTTATTTTGGCCAAACAAGAAAACAATTATTATTATTATTTGAAGAAACAAAAAACTATTCAAGTTTCTCAATATATATATATGGTTTTATGGTTTCCAAGACCATACAACACAAACACAAAATTCTGGAAAGCTAAAAAAAGCCAAAATAGCAAATGACAACAAAAACCTAAATGACATACAAGCATGAAAAAAATCGGTCGATTACATAAGCAAAACGAAGAATTTTATTATTGTTTTTTTTTGTGAATGCATGAGTGTGTGAGTGTGTGTGTGTGTGTATGAGTGATTCTAAGATTTTATTCCCTTCTTTTTTTCTGGGCGTTCTTCCTTTTCCTTTTTGTTGTTGTTGTTGTTATTCTATGTCTCGCTTATCATCATTATGATTGTAGTGTGAACGAAAACGAAAAGAACGAAAAAAAAGAGAAAAAAAAATCCCAAAATCATTGTCATCATCATTATGATTATTATGACGGTGCCGAAATCTGGTTTCCTTACATCACAAAAAATAACATAAAGAAGCTTGACTCCCTACAATATCAGGTATTAGTCCGATGCATACAGGCCTATCGAACAACCCAGTCGACGTGCGCTCATTTGCTTGCAAAAACACCATTTCTTTCGGACTTTCTTAGAGCCAAAGTTATGAAATTTGACCAGTCAGCATCCAAGGACACAATTGATTTATTTTTCCAAAACAAATTCGACGAATACATGACTAACTCAAACGAAAACTTTAGAACATTCTTTCCCTCCCTCATCCCAGACCATGTTTTACCAAACAGATACACCACACTATTCTTTACCGGTCACGGACCTTTTTATTCATTCATTAACAAAATTAACGCACACACGGATACACCAAAACAGTACTGCTCCTGCGGCAGCGAAGAGACTCCTCTTCACTTGCTTACGGACTGTACTCACACACAAAACATAATCTCCAAATTTTTCACCACAAGAACACCACACCAATACATAGACACAATACAAAACTACATAGCATTTACACACATATGTAAATACATACTAACTAGAATACAACACAGGACACAACACTAATTCTTTCTTTTTTGTAAATATTCTTCTTTTTCATCGGTACAAGAGTCTTCGGACTTCGTGCCATTTAAATTTTCAAATAAAATTATTATATTATGATTATTATGAAAAACTATTCTAGTGAAAAATACTAAAAAAAAAAAAAAAATAGAACTACCAAGTGAATCTTTATGGATAAAAAAGAGAAAGAGAGTTAGTAAGTGAAGGTGCCGTTGACAATCAATACGAAAAATTGAATGAAAAAGACAATAACTCTTTTGGACCGTAGATTCCATTATTCTTTATCATCATGGTTATTATTACACACACACATACACGCTACATTACAAAAAAAAAAACAATTCATTGATCGATTTAATTTGAACCAGTGAGAGTGATGAGACAAATTTGTTTTTTTTGTCGAGTTAAAAATTTGTTCATTCACTGAGTTTTTTTCCTGGAAAAAAAATGAAACAAAATCACCATCATATGACCAGAAAGAGAGAGAGAGAGAGAGAAAAAATAGAGAATAATTTCTTCTGTTATGAATGACGATTTTTTTCAGCCAAACACGCAAATTCATCAACATAATCAAACAACCAAAAAAAAAAAAAAAGAATCACAAAAGAATCAACTTTTCTTCTGATTATTAAAATTTTTTCAAATAATCAGGTAAAAACATTGACAACAACAACGATGATGATGATGAAATTATAGGTCAACATTTCTAGTTATTATTTTTTTTGGTCGCACCATAGTTTTAAAATTAAAGTTAAATTGAAAAGTTTTTTTTTGTCTGTGTGTAGGAGTGCATTTATCGTTTACGTTTTCAAATTTGAATTATTCAACATTATAAAAATGTAAAAAAAAATTTCATTTTTTTTCATCGCTATAAATAAGAATTTTTATTCTTGTTTTTTTTATGAAACAAAATGAAATTTTTATTCCCATTTTGGTTATGTGTTACGAATGTAGTGAAAAAAAAAGTTTCCGGTATGACAACTCTGTTTTTATTACCAAAAAAAAAAGTGTTTTGGGTTGAAAAACTTTTTCTTTTTTTTTAAAAATTCATTTCATATGAATATATAAAAGCGGTGACACAATAACAACACAGAATGAAAATGACTTTAGTTAAAATTGGCAAGTGAATAAAGGAGAAAATAATGGAAAAAAGGAAGTATAAAACACACACACACAACCATAGAGAGAGACAACCATGAAAGATTGAAAGATAAAAACACACCATATCATGCACAAATGAACAAATTTAAAGTTTTCCATTCCTAAAGTTTTATTTTTTATTTTTTTTGTGTTGGTTTTTTTTGTTGTTGTTGTTTGATTTTGGTTTTTTTAGCTCGTAGTCGTCATTGTTGTTGTTGTTGTTGTTGTTATTGTTTTTTGCCATTGACATACAAAAACATGTGATTTTGGTCATTGGAATTGCTTCAATTCTGGATATATATATAGATGAATTGTACAGACAAACAATTTTAAATTAGCCCAAAAAATTACATTGTAATTCATTCTATTTTCACCGGGTATTTTTTTGTTTTCATGGATCAAAAACAATGAATGACGGATCAGCGAAAACAAAACAAAAAAAATCTTGGGCCTATAAAAACTAAACAAAAAAGTAAAATAGTAGTGATGTTTTTGTGTGTTTGTGTGTGTGTGGGTTTTTTTTGTTATGTGAACAAAGTTGGATTTTGTTCAATTTTATTTTTTTCCATTATACAACTGTCAACTGTTTTTTATTTTCGTTTTCGTTTTCAATGATAGAAATAGAATACACACACATACACAAACAATGGACATGAAACAAATTGGAAAAATAACAAAAAAAACAAATGGACAAACAAAACTTGATCATCACAATGGACTTGTAGTGTGTGTGTGTGTGTGTGTGTGTGTGTGTGTGTGTGTGAGATATCATATTTCATTCATTCATTCAATTTTTTTTGAATGGATTCAACCAAGAATAAAATGAAGAAAAAGAAAGGAAAGGAATGGAATTCAAAGAAAATAAATCTTAAAATTATTTTTTTAGTACATATCTAACGAACTTTGGAACCAACAACAAAAGGTGTTTCAAATATTGATGACACAACAACAACAACAATACAAGTTATGGCAAATTATCTTCATCATCATCATTAAGTAAATAAAACAAAACAGAAAAAAAATTGTCCATCATCACAAGCACACCCACACACACATCAAATATTCCACTGTTTTACTGTTATTTTTGCCAATTTCATTCAATTATGCAGCACTCGATGATGATGATGATGAAGAGATCGTGATGATGAATTTTTTTCTACTTTTCATTTTTTTAGAATATTTTCATCAATTTATGATATGTTTGTTGTTGATGTATGTTGATGTTAATCATAATAATGATATATATATATTCACTTGACTTTTACTAAAAATTTTGAAGTGGTCGTTATTATTTTCTCTTCTTCTTCTTCTTCATTCTCGATTGATTCGTGATCTCGTTTTTTTTTTGCTTTTCTCTCTGAGGATTATTATTATTATTATTATTTGAACCTTTAACGAATTGAATGGATTGGTGGGTTTAGAAAAAAAAGTGGCACTAGTAATGTTGTGAACGGCTGGAATATTTTTTTTTCTAGGGCCTAGAAAACCGTTTTTTTCCGTATATTCAATGTAAATATCTGAAAAATTCTACTAGAAAAAAAAATCGATCAATCATCTCTCTGTGTAAGTGTGTTACGGTAGCTGTAGTGCAACAACAACAACAACAACAACGACAGCGACAACAACAATAAAGGCGAAAAAAATATATTCGGCTAAAATGAAATTTATCATGATTTTGAAATTATTTAAATGAACTTATTCATTCTTTCCACTGTGAATATATTGATGGAATGTGAATGATACATATATTTCAATGATAAATGTGAATTCAAACCAGAAAACAAAAATTGTCAAGAATCAAAATCAAAAAAAGAAAAAAGAAAATCACTGATGATAATGAAAAATTGCCTGGTTGTCAAAAGCGGATTCCAATTCAATTCATTCATTCATTCATTCATTCATTCATTTGGAATCATTTTTGTCTTAATAATAAGAAAAATGGAGATAAATCGTATTTGAATGAATGTTTTCTTTTTTTGTTGGATTTCAGATTTCATCACCACCACCATACCATCATTATCAATGTTCATCTCTTTCAAATGTGAAAAAAACAACATCCACATTCTGAATGAACGGATTTTTTCTTTGATAAAAAAAAATTTTTTTTGTTTGTTTGATCGGAATTAATCGAGCGCACATACCGATAGATCAATGCGACATAAATCAACTAACGATGATGATGATGATGACGATGATACAGATATTTTTGAATTGGACGGAATTTTTTTCTGTTTTGTTTTGTTTGTTTGTTTTTGTCCCTGAGAAACGAATAAATGTGTGTGTGTGTGTGTGTGTGTGGGTGTGTGCGTGTGCGTGTATTTACGTCTTTGTAATTCAATCAAGTTTAAAATGTTTTGACATTAATATCAAAATGTTGTTGTTGTTGTTGTCGATCCTTTATCGACAATGTTTATCTTTTCCGAAAAAAAAAATTTTTTTTTTCTCCAACTTACTCCCAATGGAATTTTTATTATCATCAATATCATCAATAGAATAAATAAACAGAAATTTTTTAAACAAACAAAACAAAACAAAACGTGAATATAGAAAAAAAAATCAAAATTCAAACAAAAAACATTCTAATAAACAACGTCTATACTTACGTTTTTTTTTCCTACACAATTGTATCAATCGTCATCGTCGTCGTCGTTTACGTGAATCAATAAATTCAAGTTTTGTAAAAAAGAAAAATTATTCGTTGAAAATTGACATTTTTTTTATTCATCATAATAATAAACGAAAAAAAAATTTCATTCAATGTCGATGATGATGTCAATTTGTTTGAATGTCACCAAAAAAAAACAAACAAAACAAATAGAGAGTGAGAGAGAGAGAGAGAGAGAAAGATGATATTTCAATTTCCGTTTTTGTGATCCCCAAAAAAATGTTTGTGATCGGATTTTTGTTTCTACAGATTTATATACCAGATAATAATAAAAAAAAAATTTAAAAATTATCAACGACTATTTCGACCAAATAGGGCTAATTTAAATTGTCTGATTTCTGTAAATCGATTATCTTGATGATAAATTATGATTGATCAATTGTGATCGATCGATCGATCGATGATAATAAAAACAAAATTAGCACAACAAATGATAATTTGATATAAAAACAAAAACAAAAACAATTCATATGATCATCATGATGCCAAGATGGCCAAATGAAAACACACTTATACACATACACACACACGGACACCAATTATCGATCCAAAATGGTCAAAACAAAAATGAAACTTTGTTGTTTTGTCAAATAATTAGATCACATCATCATAATTGTAATTATATTCAAAACTATGATAAAATGAATCAAATGAAACAAAAATCAATGAATAAATGATGAAACAGCACTTTTTTTTGGTGAATAGACTGAGAGAGTGATGAAATTCTTGTGATTACAATTGATCAGTAGAGGCAAATGGATATTTTGAAATGAAAAAAAGAATGAATTTGAATCTGGATCGATAAACAATGTAGAATTGATGCAGAATCTGCGAGAAATCAAAGTTCAAATGTCGCATTAAATGAACTTTTTTTTGTTTGTTTGATACACAAAATCAAAAGAAGAGAAAAAAAAATCCCAGTGATTATCAATTTGAATCGAGAATTACTATTTTTTTTCTGGATCGTTTCAAACGATATGTGGCTACATGAAAAGCGAAATGAAAAGTGAAAATAATTTGAACATTTCCGAAATGGTACGATATGATGGTGCCATGTCCATATCCATGTGTGTGTGTGTGTGTGTGTGTGTGTGTGTGTGTGTGTGTGTGTGTGTGTGTGTGTGTGTGTGTGTGTGAATTGTGGTATGACGCCGGGCGTTTACCGATGATGATGCTGCTAGCTAGTCTATAGTTCCAGAATGAAAAAAAAATTAGAAACTAGGTTCCACTATCAAAACTATGGCAAAAAAAAAACATTACAATTTCAAATGGTGTATGCGCATATTATACACCACTAATAATTTGTCCTTGTAACACACACACACACACACATACAATTGTGTTACAATTTTCTAAATGTAATGTACATGATGATCTACAATGGTGGATTCTTAAAAAAAAAACAGGACAGAGAAAGAAAGAATCCAAGACATCATCATCATCAAATAAAAATGACAAAGAATAATAATAAAAAAAAATCCTCAACAACAATCATGATTTCATGAAGAAATTATATGTTGTCGTTGTTGTTGTTGTTGTTGTTGAACATCGTAACCAAAATACAGGAAAAAAGATATGGAGAGAGAAAAAAAATGAAATTCTTGTCATAACGACAAATAAAAAAAAAAAAAAAAAATATCTGACCACCATATAACACGCACACACATATTTTCATATCGACCACACACACACACACAAAAAAAACAAACATTTTTTTTCATTTTATTGGCCTACGGTGTTCATCATCACAATTTTTTTTTGGTCAATCCTCTTTAGTTGTATTCAATTGATAAATATTTATTTTTTTTCAACATTCCTTTTCATATATTCCCCCCACACACACATTTTTTTTTATTGTCGACAAGAATTTGACCTACAAAAAAAAATCCAGAATCAAAAACAAAAATGTGGTGTCTGTAGAGAGGATGAATAAATGTGAAAACAAAAATTTCAATGAATTTTTTTTCAATTCTCAACAAACAAACAAAAAAAAAATTTTTTTCAACTTTCAATTGATCAAGAAACAAATGTTGAATAATCGATTTTTGATATGTGGAAAAAAAACCGGAAAAATTAAAATCAACACCCACACACACACATAAACATAACCAGTGAATTCTAACCAATCAAAAAAAAAAAAAAAAAATTGATAATCGCGTGAGTTTATGGTGATTATAATGTCGACAAAAAGGTTATCATCAATTATTTTTGAATATAAAACACGATCAGTTTCTTTATTTTTTTTCTTTTTTATACCATAGATAGATACACAGTTATTAGATGGATTGATGATTGGCTTCCCATTTTTTTTTGTTGTCTCAGTTCTTTCGTTCATTATTTGAATGAAGGATAATCTCTCTATACGTATTTTTGTTGCTGTCTTTGAACAAATAATTCTAGTCTCGTACATCATGAATTAGATATGTGTGTGCGTGTGCGTGTGTGACAATCAAGAGAAAGAGAGAGAAAGAATGGAAAAAATGTAATCATATCAAATTGGAATTTTGACTTTTTTTTCCATTTCAAACTACTGCTACATTCTGATCAATGTTTGAAGATTATTCTCAGTGTTTGGCTTGAGTTGATACACAAACAGAGAACATTTATCATTTAACGAAATTGAATTTGAACATTTATTCATCTACCTACATAGTATCGATTTTTGTTTTTTTTTCAAACAAGCAAGTCAGAGGAAGAAAAAAATTTTTTTTCCTGTATTATAATAATTAATTATAACTGAATATTTTCAACCATCATCAATATTATCATTGGAAAATATTTGAGCAAACATAATATTCTAGTTAGTTCTCGATATTTTTTTTTTATTTTTATTTTGAATGTTAATCCTGAATAATTTTATCTATAATATTCATTCGTTCATTTATAATTGACTAATTAAAGGTTTTCATTTTGAATTGTTAATGTTTTTTTTTTTGGCAATTTGAAAATGTTTGGAATTTTTTTTCCTGTCCCTCGACAAAATTCTTGAGGGCTTTTTATTCCAATAGATTACATTAATTTATGTTTTCTCTCTATCTGTATATGGTTCCATATGGTTTACACATACAGTGGAAGATCATTATTCATTATCGTTAAATTGATGATGACAGTAATTGGAAACAGTGAGAGAGAGAGAGAGAAAATAAGTTCAAAGGTCTCAAAGGTCCACGAAAAATATGATGATGATGAAAAATTGATCCAAAAAAAAAAATTGCATGGCTTTTATCGATCAACACACCACCAAGTATTATATGAATGAACCAAGTGGAAATGGAAATAAATCAATTCCCTATTCATTCCCCACTTTGCTTGGATGAATAAAATTTTAACAAATTTTTATTTTTATTTTCATTTTTTGTTGTTGTTGTTGTTGTTGAAATAAAATAATGAATGTGACGATGTTTGACATATACAGGGCGTACAAGGTCAAAAATTCACTGTGTTTGTATCCAACTAAAATGTTGGTTTATTATTATCATTCCTGGAACGATTTGTTCCATGAAAAGAAAAAATCATCATCATCATCATCATCATGATTGTTATGTTTGTTAATTCCATTTATTATAAACAACAAACAAAACAATTTAAATTGAGGTCGTCGTCGTCGTCGTCGTCATTGTTAGATTAAAATTAATTATTTGCCATTCCGTTTTTTTTGTTTTGTTTTCGTATTCGTATTGTTTCATCTCATCATTTGAATTCAAATTCAAATGCCAAAGAAAAAAAAACGTTTATAATAGCTGTTGTTGTTGTTGTTGTTGTTGATTTTGTTGTTGTTTGCGTTTTGTTGTTTATTTTTTTCGAACAATTTCATGTTAATGTTGATGATGGTGAATAAACAAAATGAATGTAGAATTTTTTTCATTCTAATCATCATTATCGTTGTGTGTGTATAAATAGAAGACAGTTGGAAAAAAAACCACCGTCTAGAAAACCCTAAGGAACGGTTTTACAGGGATCAAAATAAAATTTTCCATTGAATTAGAAATTTTTTGTTTTTCGATTGTTGTTGTTGTTACCAAATTTAGATCTATAGTTTTTTTTCTGTAAGAATACTACAGAATCTCAATCAACAATGTTGTGCAACAAAAAAAAAAAAACAAATAAATAAATAAATATCTGCTGTCCAGATATATATATTAGGTTCTGGTTCACATTTGTCTATTTGTTTTGTTGTGTATTTGTGTATCTTTGATTTAGTAATGAACTAATAATTTATGAAACTTGATTCAACAACAATAACATTGTTGGAATTTAAATTGGAATTTTTTTTCGTTTTTTTTTCTCATTAACAAATCAACCAAAAATCAACAAAAAAAAAATGAAAATGAAAATCAAAATTTTTTCCATTGCATTACATGAATAAATGATACAGAAAGATTATTTCAACATTCCAATAATCGAATAGTTGTGTGAGTGTGTGTGTGTGTGTGTGGGTGGGTATTTTAAATTTTAAAATTTCACGTTATCTGATGACGACGACAGCGATAAAAAAAAATCAAACATCATTCTCAATCATCTGAATGAAATGTTAGATAAACATTATCAAATGATTGAAATTGATTCGATCAACCAATTTGAATTTTTTTTTTGAAATTTTATTTCAAAGAAATGAAATCCAAAAAAAAAATCCAAACAGATATTCATAAATTCTTCACTTTGACTTTCTCTCTTATTCAATATGTCTATATGTCGATAAATATTGATGAAATTCTAAAAATTCTGATATAAACAACTGGCACACGCACACACACACAAAAGAATCTTGACACATTTTTTTTCTGCTGCTGTTGTGCATTGGAAAAAAAATGTAATGAGGTGAACACAACATTTCAGTATGTTTTTTCAGTGTAACAGCGAGCGACAGAGAGAGACAGAGAAACGATTTTCTGAAAAAAATTCTGGTTCCATGAACAAAAAATTAATGGAATAATAAAAAAAAACCGACGCATGATTGAATTTCAATTTAAAAACATCAACAATCAAAATCCAACCAAAATTTTGGAATTCATACAATAACAACAACAACAACAAAAATCGAATGGAATGAAATGGTGAGCCAAAAAAAATAAGTTTCTTGAAATAAACAGAGAATATTCATTTGATTATCAAGAAAAATGCTAATCGTAATCGACCAACATCCACTGTCCAGCAGAAAAGAATTGATGTTTAATGTAATTTTAATCGGCCAACTGATAATGATGCTGATCATGATGATGATCATGATGATGATAATGACCACCCGAATGAGAAGAAAAGAAAAAAAAATCTGGATTTCAAATCTTTGAAAATAGAATGAAAAAAATAATAATATTCCACTTGGATGATTACGAAAATTTATTCTACAGAATTTTTTCAAACAGTTCCGGACATGTGTAATGTACGAGATTCCATTCCATTCCATTATTCTTGGCGTTTGATTTATTTCATTTCCAAAAAAATACAAATAGGATGAATGAACCAGAAAAAAACAATTTTTGTCATATTCAAAATCTTGAAACTTTTTTTTTCAACATTCTTGTTGTCACTTTAAGAAAATGAATAAATGACAATGAACAAGAATAAAATTGTTGTTATTCATTTGACTTTTTTTGGGATTGCAAAAAAATACTAGTCGGTCTCGATTTAAATTGACCTAATTTGTCTGCACATTATCATCATCAACGTCACATTGTATTGAGTCATTGTCACCCGATGGTGTGTCTAACAATAACAAAAAAAAACACGATCATAGCGAATACAAATTTTTCCTCAATTCATTCGTAATGTTTTTTTTTTCATTCTTTCTTTTTCTTCTTTTTTTCTACAGAATTCAGATTTGATAAAATGAGAAATGTGGAATAAGAAAAGAAAAAAATCACTTCAATTCTCTTTCATTTGAATGGTTGAAATAGAAACGAAAAACTTTTTTTTTTTGGTGGGGAAAAAAAAAGAAAAACGAAAAATTTTTCCTTTCAAGAAAATGAATGATAGATCATTTCGGCATCATTTATGGTGAACACAGAATCTAAATGATCAGATTCTTGTGTAAAATATTAAAATTCCGGATTTTCAACAACAAAAACTACAACAACAACAACAAAAGCGAAAACTTTAAAATTGGACAATTTATCTTTTTTTTTCACGAAAATACTGTTCAATGACTTTGTTGAATGTTTAATCATACACACAGGCACACAATAAAGATTGAACATTCAAAAGCAATGAATGAATGAATGAATGAAAGAATCAAATTCAGAATAATAAAAATGGTGTTGATGTTATGAAATGAGAAATGGAGAAGCGGCGAAAAGAAACAAAAAAAAAAACTTTTCATGAAAATCAAAATCTATTGCTTTTCTCTTCCCTTTCCACACGCCCACTGATACACGGCTTTATCCTAGAAAAAAAAGTTTTAAAACTTTTTTTTTCTGCAAAGTTTACAACAACAGAAAGTAATGTGAATGGAAAATAAGTGAAAATAAAAATGAAGTAATCAAATATCGATCTTTTTGGTGAACGAAAAACAAAACATTCTATCAATTTTCAATTTCAATCAAAATCAAAGAATGAAATATTAATCTCATAATCCGATTTGTATTTACATTTATATTAATCTTTGATTCATTCATATAAATTTCTGTCGTTGTTGTTGTTGTTGTTGGTTTGTTTGCATTTTCTTTCATCATCATCATCATCATCATTGTATCCGTCAATGTTAAAACAATAATAAACAATGTACACACACACAAACACGAAAATGTAATTCGTAGTCATTGGATTTTCTAAATTTATAACTGTTTTCTTTTTTCATTCATTCATTCATTTATATGTCTGTCTGTGTATGAAAAGATCAATAAGTGTGTATAATAATAGTAATAATATTTCGAAAAGCGGATATAAGAAAAATCATTCGATCGATAAGAGAAAATTTTCAGGAAAAAAAAACAAACATACAAAAAGATATTTATATGTTCGTGTTGTACGCGTTATTTCTCTTTTTTTTCGGGTAATAATTTCATATTCCAGTCAACTGAATCCATGCTGTGACAAATAACTGCATGTAGATTGACAAAATAGAAACAGTACAAAAAAAAAAATATTCAAATCCTAGTCTTTTACAGACACTAGAATATAATAAGCGTGTATGACATGTATATTTTTGGAAACAAATGAAAATGAAAACAACCAAAAAAAAGTAATGGTCATTCATTCATGAAATTGTCATCTTTATAATAATCATCATAATGTTTGATCATGATGAATCAAGAAAGAGAGAGAGAGAGAAAGAAAGAATAAAGATTAAACGAAACGAAACGGAAAAAAGTTGCAATTAATGACAGAAAAAAAACTTGAATATTCTTTTTGTTGTTGTTGTTGTTTTTGTTATTCTTCAAGTCGATGATCGTGTGTGGTGAATAATATTGTAAACATCATCATACAGCATCAACAACAACAACAACAACAACAAAAAACCAGAAATGAAAAACATTACTGTATGAGAAACACCAACAACAACATCATTGTGATTATGATTATAATTCTGATTCTTTTTTTCTGCTCACATCCAAATATTCATTTTTCATAATAATTCTAAGTATAATGGACGAATTCCAACCAAATTCATTAATTCGGATATTTTCCAAGATTTTTTTTATTTTTCTTTTTGCTCGTTCTCATTTCTTGTTTCTTTCTAGGCAAAAAAAAAGCTTAAATGGAAAATGGAAAATCGACATATGAATATACATTGTATATATACATTTGTGTATGTGTACACATATATACGATACGAATCTGGAACACTAGAAACCGAAAACGAAACCGAAATGAAATGAAAATAATCAAAACATCGTTAAATAGAAAATCCTGAAAATACTTCTATTATAAATGGTGAATACGTGTGTGTGTTTTTTTTTTTTGGCCAAAATGTAATATCCGTTAACTTTATGCAAATCTCGTTCGAAATTTTTTTTTGTTGAAATTTTTTTTTCATTTTCAACACACACACTTTCCGCTTCCACCTCTGGCTTTCTTTTTTTCGTTCTCATGTAAAGCCATCATCGCTACATCTCTATATATATAGATTGAATATTGTTGTTGTTGTTGTTGTTTGATTCTGGATTCCAATTTTTTTTTTTCGATAAAATCCTTGACGTACACACACACACAACAGAAGAAAAAATACCATGTTGACTAAGCCGGGAATTCAAGAAAAACGAATACAAGAAAATAACGACAAGAATATTCTATTCATCTATTATATAGATGAAAGTAAAGCGAGAGAAAAAAATGGAAAATTTTCAAAACATTTTCATGCATTCTTTATGATTATTATCATTATAATAATAACAACAACAACAACAATTCAACAGCATATATCGGGTATATATACATTTTTTTTGTTACTTTCACTATATTCTTGATTCAAAGATAAATATGATGCTTGTGCGTGTGTGTGTGTGTGTGTCGTATTCAAAGGGAAAAATCTAACCAAACCCAAAAACATCAGCAACTAGCATATGAGAAATAGAAAAAAATATTTGCTTGCTTTTCATAGAAAAAAAACATTCAATATTCCAAGAAAAAGCACACACACACACACACTCGCACATTTATGTACATGAAAAAAATCAAAATTCTTGACATTCAAAACGAAGAGAGAGAGAGAGAAAGAATGAAAAACAAATCTACAGAAAAAAAATATCCAAAATAAATGAATGTTTTTCATTTTCATTTATCTGAAACGAAAAAACAAAACAAAACAAGTAAAAAATCAAGATTCCATTAATATTTATTTTGTTTTCGTTTCGATTTTTTTTTCTCTATCTCTGTTTGCAATGTTTTATTTGACTAAAGAATTTTCTTATTCGAAATACATTGCTGCTGTCATTTATCCACATTCATCCATTCTACCACCCCCTCAAACACACACACACACACCATGTAATGGTAAATATTTTTGTTCCAGGAACGAGAATTTGAACCAAAAAAAAAAAAACAAAACAAAACAAAACAAAAAACAAACAAACTAAACATCGAATCAAAGAAAAGTGAGAGAGAGAGAGAAGTGAAAAAAAAGACTCGTGACTGATGATGAATAAAATC
Source organism: Dermatophagoides farinae (assembly GCF_024713945.1). Lineage (NCBI taxonomy): Eukaryota > Metazoa > Arthropoda > Arachnida > Sarcoptiformes > Pyroglyphidae > Dermatophagoides > Dermatophagoides farinae. The sequence continues at coordinate 3,425,777 of NC_134682.1, forward strand.
TTATAGAATGAAAGAATTCATGAAATCTTTACAAACAAAAAAAATGATTATAGAATAAAGTGAATGGAAAAAGATAAATAAATAAATTATTGATTGAAAATCTGCCAAAATACCTACTAAAATACAACTACAACAACTACTACTACTACGATTAAGACTAATTCAAAAACGATGGACGAATAAATAGAAATCATCATGATCATTTGTCTTTGTTCGTCCGTTCATTCATTCATTCATTCAGTGAATTGAATGATTTGATTCGAAAACATTCTTTCTCGCCTCACCCATCCCCTCTACACTTAAGGAAAAAATCAAACAAAATTCGTTCAACTAAAGTTTCTGTAAGGGGAAAATTCTTTTTTTTTCACACCATCACCTTTAAAGATAAATCAATGAATGAATGCACAAGAAAATGAATAAAAAAAATAAATCAGAAAAGAATCGATATTGTCTAATGGAATTTATCAACTTTCACACACACACACACACACTCTTTACATGAATATTCTTATTGCCTTTAGGCTTCACAATATATCGAACCAATAATAACAGTAACAGTGACCATCATTAATAAACAGGAAAAAAACAAGCAATGTTTTCAATTGGTTCCATATACAAAACAAAATAAAAAAAATAGTTCCAAGTGGTATTCAAACAACAACCATACAATACATTCACACAACCAACCTCTAAAAGAATATTACCGATATTAATCGAAGCAAGACAACAACAACAACAACTAAAAAAAATTCACTTATGATTGATATGATACAAAAATATTATTATTTGATCCACCGATATATAATAATATCGATCGATTGATTGTTAATAAATCCTTCTATATAGTATAAATAGTTTCCTGAACCAAACGCACACACACACACGCAAATATTTTCATCTTTGGAACAAATGTTTTTTTTTGTTGTTGTTGTTGTTGCAATCAATCAATTGATGATGAAGCCGTATCGAAGAAACGAAAGAAAAAAAAATTAAGTATTGGTCAGTTTTAAAATGCAAACGGGTAAATGAATTTCGATTTTTTTTTCACCAAGAAAAAAAAATTATCACCATTAAACATGAACAGATCGATGAAATGATTTGGATATGACCAGTGTGTGTGTGTGTGTGTGTTAGCAAAGCAAAACAGAATAGAAAAAAAAGTTTGAAATATGTTCATTCTATACCAATATCATAGAATGAATGAAGAATCAGCAAAATTCATTTTGACAATGAGAATAGTGGGAGAGAATAGTCTTTTTTTGACTATATATTTGTTTTTCTTCTATACAGTGAAAAATAATGTCAATCGGATATGTATCATAATCATTGAGAAAGGAAGTTTATTGTTGCAGATTTTTTTTCTTGTGACTACAAAAAATCTGACAAACTTGACAGAATCGACAATTTATTTTCATTTTTTTTGTTTTTGTTTTCTGGTTCAAAGAATTTTTTTTATTCACTAATATTTTGCCGGTTTGTACACACACACACACACACACACACACACACACACACATTGCATAAATTCAATGATGACATGAAAAAAAAAATCAAATCACATCTGAAAAACAAAAATTCTCATTCAGTTTTTTTTTTGGTCGAATGAAACAATGTTTTGACCATTTCCGGTATTCAAAAAATGAAAAAAAAACTATGATTCAATGTTGTTGTCAATGATGGTGATGATGTTTTAATTTTCATTATGTGTCTGTGTACATAAAACGGAAATTGTTGTTTGTTTGTTTTTTTTTTTTGGATGGCCAGTTGATCGTGCGTATCATCATCGTACGAAATAAAAAAAAAATGAAACGATGCGTTTCATAACAAAACAACGAGAACAGACCATTGTTTTTTTCTGTTCGGTAATGACCAAGAGGAAAAAATTTTTGCCCATCAATTGAGAGAAGAAACAACAAATCCAATGCTCTAAATCACTGGACTTTATCGTCAATAGCTTCATAGTCGAGAATATTCGAGAAAATTTTTTTTTTTTTTTTTAATTTTGACATTCATTCAAAATGGCAAGTTGTTGTTGTTGTTGTTGTTATTGTTGTTGTTGATCATTATCATTGATGGTCCAAATTCGAAATAATCATCATGTCAAATTAGTAAATCAACAGCGGAACAAAGTGGGGGGAAAAAATGAAATTTATTTTCAATTTTTTTTTAAATCATTAAAACCATTCATATGAATTTCATAATCGTCAAACAACAACGGAGATAAACAGAAAAAAAACAAAACAAAAATCGTCAAATTGATGAGGATTAACTCTCGTTTTTTTTTGTTCACTGTTTATTTTCATTCACAACCAAAACAACAACGATAACAACAGCAACTGGTCTGTAAATGTCAAAATAGTACTGTTTTTATTATTATCTTGTGTTCATTATTATTGAACATCAAACATTGAATAATGTTTTTATGTAATCCTTGAATCCAAAAAACCATGAATACAAATTAGCTTGAAGAAGAAAAAAAAATAGATTTCATCTTTTAAATATATGTGTGTCTGTCCAGTCTATTTAAATCTTGATTTTTCCAACTTATATGGCTTCAATCATCATCATCCTAATCGATTTACGTTTCATTTCAATGGAAATGAATTTGTGATTTTTCTTTTCATTGGATTTTCCGGTATAGTTTGTTACGAATGATGATATCTAATATTTCCATCATATGATCATTCTTATGAACTTTGGATTCTACCAGTTTTTTTACATTATTGAGTGTGAATTTTTTTTTCTCATTCATTGTTATCATTATCATTTAGATTCTTTGATCATTTTTTTCGCTTCTTGTGCTTTTTTTTCATGTTCTTTTGGATATAATTTTTCAAAAAAAAAGTTGGTCGATACTATCCTATACAAGACTACGGATATTACATTTAAATGTTGGTAGTTTGTCTTGGTGCTGTCTGTGCGTTCAACAACATCAATCATTTTTGGTATGAAAAAAAAGCGTCATGCTAAAACTATGTGTGTAATAGCAATTCTTTTGGTAAAAATGTATTTTTAGTAGAGATTACATAATCGCTATGGTCTTTAAAATGGTGAAATGAATTGAAGAAGAAAATTTTTTTGTAAAAAAAACCCAAGAATTGCACAAAAAAAAATCGAATCATCATACAATTATGACGCCAATGCAACAGTTTTATTTGATCGTATCGTATCGGATGAAGGCAAAAATTATCATTTTTCATTTGGCCAAAATGATTCAAATTAATGAATTTTTTTTTTGTTGTTTCGCTCCACCCAATTGAAAATTTTAAACGAGACCAAAAAAAAAACAATAAGAAAAAAAAAACGAAAGTTTTCTCATTCTATTCATTTTGGCTTGGTTTCCGTACAATTCTTCAAATTTCGGTCCAATGAATGATTTGGTATTTCTGCTGCATTCAGTTATATATTGTTATCATCATCATCATCATCGTAGTAGTAGTTGTAGTTGTAGACATCATCAATTAACCAAAAAAAAAAAAAAAAAATGGAAAGAAAGAAAGAGAAAATCACCATCATTCCTGAAAATGATGATGTTGTGTGGACCATGTGGATTGAAACAACCCCACACGATAATGGAACATCATCATCATCATCACTGAATCATGGAATCCAAGTATATAAAAAAAAAAATAAAATAATTGGATATGGATCACAACCACTGTAGTCATTCAGAATAGCGAAAACTCTATTATTATAACTTTATTCATATCTTTCTTTTTTTTATTCTGGCTGGCTCTTGCTTGTCTCACTACTAATGATGATTTATATATATATAATATATATATATTGAAAAGAAAAGTGCAAGTAGAAAAAATAAAATAATACTGATGATGAAAATAATACCATTATTTAAAATGGGATTAACCATCATCATCATCATCATCATCGTCGTCGTCGTCGTTGTAGTCGTTGATTTCCAAAGATTAATCCAAAGAAAATGATGTTGATGATTGTGAAGTAAAAATGCATCGAACAAAAAAAAAAAAAAAAAGGATTTCATTCTTTTCCAATCAAATAACTGAAAAAAGGATTCGAATCAAAAAAAAAAAAAAATATTCACACAAAAAGGTAACAATAACGATGATATACATTGTTTGAAAAAGCAAATTTTATTTTTTTTTATTCATTCATTCATTCATTCATTTATTAATCAAATCCCGGGAATAATAATATTTGTAATTATGGAAAAAAAAATTATTTTGATTTTTTTTTTTACTAATCATCGTATCCATATCTACTGGATCCATATCCACTACCGTATCGGCTACTGGATCCATATCCACTACCGTACCGGCTACCGCTTCCATATCGACTACCGCTTCCATATCGGCTACCGCTTCCATATCCACTACCGCTACCATATCTGCTTCCATAATTTGATCCATAACCACTGTAGCCATAGCTATTATCGTCATAACTTCGTCGTGATCGATAGATATTACTAGGAGGAAAACTTTGAACAGTTTGTGTAGCCACCACCATAACGATGATACCGATGATGAAAATTAAATTGAATCGATTCATGGTTGAATTTTTTTTTTGTTGATAGTGTAGTTTATTCGATGATTTTCGATATATCAATAAAAAAATCCTATTCAAATACTTCTATTTATATGATTTTGTTTTTCATTTGGTCTGCAGAAATCATTCAGAATGAACCACTGATTAGCGCATTGACATCCTGACAAAATTAGTACAATCGATAAGATAAGTTGCAAGTGACAAATTTTATTGTTTTCCAGATTTTCAATTCTCTATTTCATTCCAAACAACAATGATGAAAAATTTCACCGACACAAAATGATTAAGGTTTTATCGCATTTTTTTTTTTGTTTTTGTTTACAGCCCAAAAAAAAAAAAAATTTATGTCTACCAGTGTCAATAAAATAGCCATGCAAAAAAAAAGGAAAATTTGTCATTTCGTTGAATTTAATAATGAAGCAAAAATGTTCAAATACAAAGGATTTTCAATTTCCGATCAATGAAAACATGATGATGATGATGATTTGATTTTTTTTTATAAAAAAAAAAATATATTTGACAACAACAGAACAGCAGTGTAGAGTGGATTTAATTTATTGAACAAACACAAAAAAAAAAAATCAAGAACCGAAATTTTTTTTCTCTTTAATTCAAAATCAAATTGGGTAAATGAATTGGAAAATGGATGAAAATTAATATTTTTTTTTTTAAAGCATAAAACATGTAATTTAATGATGGAGAGAGAGAGATAGAAAATTTTGAATAATAATTATCTATATATGATGAAAATGATTCAATCATTGATTGATTGATTGATTGATTGATTGATTTTATCATTGTTGATGTGAATTGTTTTTTTTCCCTAATGAACAGTTATTATTATAAGGTATGAGATGAGATGAGATATAAAAAACATTGATATTTTGTTGCAAACTAAATGTGAAAAAAAAGAATGAATGAATGAATAAAAAACAATGTTTTCTTCAAGAAATAAATGTAAATTATTATGTTGTGAATCTTTTTTTTTTGCCAGTGACAAATTGACAAATATTTCAAATAGTGTACACATAACTATAGTATATTATAATGTATGATGATGATGATGATATTCTGTAGAACTGGCATATTTTTTTTTCTTTTTTTGGTGGGTAGGTGTGATATAGAAAATTAGAGATTCTATTTCACTATGTGATTGCATGAATCAGTGTTGTTGGTTGGTTGGTTGGTTGGTTACAAGATTTGATTTTTCTTTCACAGGATATCATTATATTCTCGTGCATGTTTGCATGTGTGTGCATTGTGTATACATTAATGAAATGAAAAGTAAAGTTCCAATACACACACACACAGAGAGAGAATATAGAATTAAAGAAAAAACTTTAATGTGTCACAAGCATGTTTTTTTTTATTCTTGAATGTCTATGTCTGTACGTATTTCATTTATTAGAGAATTTTTGCTTTTTAGAATCATGTTAAAAAAAAGAGAAGAAATATATATTAGATTCTAAAAAAAAACATTGAAAACAAGTGACAGACACATTGATGTAAACATGTTCTCATTTTACCTAATAAATTATTGATCGTGATATGGTAGTTTTCTTATTTCTTCTTTGTGTGTTTGTGTCTTTATCATGACGAAAATCCAGAACCAATGTGAATGAAAAAAATGAAAATGTATGTGTGGGTGTGTGAGTATGGTTGAATTAAATGAATGAATGATTGTTGCAAACAGATTGAAATGTGAAAATCATAATAATAATAATTGCAAATGAATGTAACCAACGAATAATAATAATGATGAAGAGATGAAATTAATCTAATTAGTAGTTGAAAGTTGTTGCGTCACCATTCTTTGGTGATTTTGATGTTAATGTAAGCTATTGTTTTTCTTCATTTGTTGTTGTTGTTTGATAAGTCGATGATTCGGTGGTTGTTGTTGTTGATGATACTAAAGGTGTGGCAACATTGCCATTATTCGTTGATGATGATGAACATAATTTTTTATTTGGAACATTCACATTATCATCATTTGTTGTTGCTGATGTACCATTTTCTTTATTACTATTACTATTACTACCACTGTTACCATCGATATCATCGTCACGCTAAAATTAAAAAAAAAAATCCAAATGTTAGAATATTTGTTTTTTTTGATGCTTCACTTTTATCTCATCACTTACTTTACGTTTAATCAGATGTGTAATGTTTGTAATTGGTTTTTCCAATTTACGAAATTCTTGTGTCTTTTCACGTTCTTTTTTATCGACCATTTCCAAACGATCCATTATACGACGACCACTTTGAATCTGTTCTTTCATATCTTCAATCTTCAATTGTATCTCAGGTATCAGACTTTCTAATTGTTGTATTTCACTTTCTAATGTTGCTTTTTCAAATGTATCCATATTGGTAGTGTCTTTTTCCTTTAGATTATCGATACGTAATTTAATAACATCCAATGCACTTTGAAAACAATTATTTGATGTTTCACAATCATATGATGATGATGTTGCTACGGTTGAATTTGAATGAATTAATTTAAATGAATATGCAAGACCTAAATAATGATAGGTGACGGCAATTAAACGATCATCCGGTTTCAATACCCGACGACGATGTTCCAGACATTCATTTAACAATGCAATAGCACCATCTGGATTTTCCCAATCAATACTGATTTCGCCAAGTTTTTGTAATGCTTCAGCATAATTTAATGATGTTTCATTATTATCCAAATGTTGGCTATAAATATCTCTGGCAGTTGTTAATACTTCATATGCGATTTCAATATTGGAAGCATTATCTTCTTCTTCATCATCATTATTTGCAGTACCACCATTTGTTGCTGATGTTCCAGGAACATCAGCCGATGACGATGATGGTCCTTTCGATGTTGATGGCTGTTGTTGTTGTTCCATTAGATCAATGTCCATTTGTTTTTCATTTTCATTACTATTTGTTTCAACATTATCTTCCACTTCATCTCCATCTTCTTCATCAACTTTAGCTTTTTCTTTTTGACCATCAACATTATTTTCTCCTTCTTCTTGTTCCTCTTCATCACCTTCTTCACCGTCGCCGTCATCATCATCATCATCTTCACCACTATCTGGTTGATCTAAGAGAATTTTTTTAGGAAAAAATTAGATCAAAATTAAACAGAAATATCAAAACACACTTACTTTCAACATTGACAATACCACCATCAAGACCTTCTTCAAGACGTGACATTTCATATAATGCAATACCATAATTTAGATAGGCTTCAGCACATTCAAGTGCACGTAAACCATATAGATGGCCAAGAAATTCACATGCCGTTTCAAAACAAGGTACAGCTGAACGATAATCTGAAACGATCATATGACGTTTGCCATGTTGCATCGATTGTAATGCTTCGGTTAATAATTCTTTATCACTGAAAAATAGAATGGTGAAAAAAAAATAGCAATCGAATCCTGTAGAATAAATACTTACGGTTCAGAAAATTTTGTCGAACTACTTGCAACATTGGAATCATCATGATGATTTACATTTTTTGTTGATGATGATGATGATGATGTTTTCGATTCTTCCAAATTCGATGATGATGTTGATCCAACAATATTATTTGTTGTTTCATTTGTTGTTGTTGTTGTTGTCGCTGATGATGGATTATCGGCCATGATTTGATTTCGAATTTCGAAATGATAGCACAAAATACTGATTTTTTCAAAATCAAAATGATTGAATATCCTAATAAAAATGATTGTGATAAATAAAGATTTTTTAAAATTTACTTTAGTTGATGATTAATGATTAGAAGAAAAAAATGACAAAAACTTGAAATAATCGAAGAAAATGTGCCGCGGCCACACAAAAAAAAACAAACACAAAAGATTTTTGTCAAGCGCCAACAAGCAACACTTTTTTTCTGTTTGTATTTGTTTGTTATAATCAAAACCACCACCACCACAACAACAACAACAACCACAGTTTGATCTAAGTATCGTCACATTAAGCGGCTTCTTAAACGAGGGAAAACATTGGTGATGATGTTCTGCGGGCAAAAAAAAAAAGTATGGCAGCTGCTGCCAGATATCGTCATCGAGCACACAAGCGGTGTGTGTGAATTCTCATTGAACATTCGCAAGAATTAGTGTGTACACGGCCGGTAGAGAAAAGAATGAGAACAAAAATCTTCTTGTGCCACCATCTATTGTCGGATTCTGGAACTATAAAATTCGAATAAAATAAAATTTTTCTCTCATCATCATCATTGAAGTGTATTTGATTTTTAATGAATGGACGAGTGATTTTTTTTGTTCATATTTTTTTTAAAAATGAATTTACATTTCCGGTTCATGAATGTTTGTTCGAGTGTGTGTGTGTGTGTGTCAATACAATGGCATTCAAAAATTCTATGATTCAGAAAATTGGTTTGTTAAACATAACCAGTTTCTTTTTTGGATTTTATCCATCATTTATAGCATACAATCAATTAGAATCAATCCATCAACAAAAACGAAAAAAATGTGAATAACCCGAATGACAATTGATAAATTCATTTATTCATCCATTCATCCATCCATTTTTTACATTTTGATTCAATTTTTTTCATTGTTTGTTCACTGGTCAAATGGTCAATGGTATATTTTCGTGGTGGTTGTATAATAAATAACTCACACAAACATTGTTGGTTGAAAATTTCATTTCATTTACCAATTTTGTTTATTCACCACCACCATTATTACCACCATTCAATCATCAGGTTGTTAGATATGTATACACAACAACACTACCTGCATTTATAACAACAACTTGTTGGGGTTATACCCTTATCATCATCATCATCATCATCGATATCACTCACACACGCACACACAATATACATGAACACAGAGAATTGTATTGAATGACCTGAACCGGTAACGTGAACCCTTAAATCAAATGAACGTCATCAACAATATATAATAAATAACATAAGGTAAAAAAAAACTTTTTTCTTTTTTTGTTGTTCAGTCCGTTTTGTTCACCAACCCAACCATTCATTCATTGTATGTCTGTGCGTGTGTGTTATATTCTTCATTGATCGATATATTGCCATTGGATTGTGGTTTTTCTTTTTCAGAACTAAAGAAAAACAACAACAACAACAACAATTGTTGTGTATTAGACATGTTTTTTCTGTTTGGCTATAAGATTACATCATTATTTTTGTCTTGTTACTAATCATCATTGATGATTAATCTGAAATAAAAAAAAAGAAGAAATGTTATTATTTAAATTCAAATCATCATCATTTGCATTATTCCTATTATTATTATGTTTACATCAATCATTCAATCAAAATCATAATGTTCATTGTACGGAAAATATCAAATGTTGATGAAAATCATCATCAACAACAACAACAATTGGATACGGAAAGATCACCATCGAATGAAACGGGCTATTTTTCAGGTAAATTTTTCTGAATGAAAAAAATTCCCAAATTAATTATCATTTTATAATTTAGATTTATGGAATACATTAACAACGGTGAATAAAACATCATCATGTCCAGGTGAATGTGTTCATGCTATAACATCAATATTTTGTGATAATGTTATTGAAGATAATGTTTCCTGTGGTGGTCATCTATCTCGTTGTTGTGTTTCGAATAGCCAATATTATCAGATATTTGGTCATTTACCTACTCAATCATCATCATCATCATCATCGGAAAATTCAGATATTTTCGAATCGAATATATCGACTGAACAATCACAACCAACAACAACTGAAACATTTAGTGTTATATCAAATAATCATCATCTAACGACAACCACGACATTGGCGCCGATGACCACAATAAATCATCAAGAACCATCATTATTCTATACAAATACAGATTATCAGCAGCAGCAGCAGCAGCAACAACAACAGAATTCAAGTATAAAAACAAATCCATGTCCAGTACAATGTACATCAATGCATGCAAGTAATGCATTCTGTTTACGTCCATTGTATGATGCTTATTGTCCAAATTCGAATAATGATGAAGAATGTTGTCTAGAAATTGAATCACCATCAACATTGGATACAATGACAAAAAATTTTATCAAATTAATACAACAAACAGTAGCTATGAATCAAACGAAAAATATTGGTGCCGAATTTCAGCAACATTCTGTCTCATCATCAACACCGTACACTATAACCACGACAACAACAACAACAACAACTCAATCATCATTACCGCAATGTGATGGAACATGTGTTGTACCATTATTTCATATGTTATGCGATGAAATTGATCATAATCAATATTGTGCACATGGTTATTGTTGTGTAAATCGTGATGAAATTATTTCTACAACAACAACAATGCCAACAATTTCACCATGTGATGGTACATGTTTACCGGTCATTCTAAGTGGAATGTGTACGAAACCATCGGAGCTAGTATTGAAAACATTAGATTGCGGTACTGGTACTATTTGTTGTGCACGTGGTAAAATTGATCAATCATTCCAATCAATTATTCCTGGTTTATCTGGTAGTAATAATAATTATCCAAATCATCATCAAATATCAATACAACAACAACCACCAAGAGTACAATTACCATTAATTCCCGTAAGGAAAAATAATCATCCACCATCACCATTATCATCATCATCATCATCAACGATTCTAATGGAAACTGGTAATAATAAAGTTCATTTTCGACCACCAACAAATATTCCAGATAATTCCGGATATGTTCCAACAAATGATGATAATATTATGCAATCATCATCATCATCAATTAATGAACAACATAATTTTATTTGTCCAGGAAAATGTATAAATTCAATGTTCAAATTTACATGTTTAGGTGGTTATTCAATAAATAAACATTTTAAATGTTCTACTAAAGGACAAATATGTTGTGCTTCAAATGTTGATATTGAAAAATTGGAAATATTTCTGCATAATACAAAAATGGTCCAACAACAAGTTCCACCACTACCACAATCACCACCACAACAACAACAACAAATGTCGCAAGCATCTAAACCTAATCCAACGCTAACATCACAAATTCTACAACCATCGAATGATAATAATAATAATAATAAACCACCAGTAGCAGGAATAGTTTCGATTGCGGCACCAATAATGAAACCACCAATTATAACACATTCACCAGTACCAATCCAATCATCTAACAATGAAAATATGTTAGGTTTGTATCAATATGTTTTTTGTCAGTATCCTCCAATATAACATATGTTTTAATTAATTATAGATCTTCCACCTTTGCAACAACAACAACATCAAAAACAATCATCACATGTATGTGGTATAAAAGGATCAAAACGTAGTCAACGTGTTGTTGGTGGTAGTGATTCATATCCAGGTGAATGGTGTTGGCAAATAGCATTGGTTAATCAACAGAATAAATATATTTGCGGTGGTGTATTGATTGGAAAACAATGGGCATTAACAGCAGCACATTGTGTTACAAATTACTTACGTAAAAATGAAGCTATTTTTATTCGTGCTGGTGAATATGATCTTACACGTAATAATCGTTTTGGACAAATGCAAAAAGTACAGACAATTTATGTACATCATAATCATAATAGTCAATCATTGGATAATGGTAATCAATCAATCTATTATGGATTTATCAATCAATCATTTGAAAATTATTTTATATTTTTTCTACCTAATAGATATTGCTCTAATGAAACTTTTATCACCAATCGAATTGAATCCAAACACATGTTTAGTATGTTTACCTACATGGAATACGAATCGTTCATCATCATCATTATCACGAGATAAACAATGTACGGTTACTGGTTATGGATTTCAACATGAATGTAAGTGATATTAATTCCACTTTTTTTTGGTTAAATTGTAATCAATTCGTTTTTTTTTGTTTCAGCTGGACCAATTGCATTAAGAATACGTGAAGCATTAATACCTATCGTTGATGATCAACAATGTATAATGAAAATTAATTCCGTTACGGAAAAACAATTTATATTACCGGCAAGTAGTTTCTGTGCCGGTGGCCATGGTGGCAATGATGCCTGTCAAGGTGATGGTGGTTCTGGTTTAGTTTGTCATACAATAGATGGTTATTATGAACTTACTGGTTTAGTTTCATGGGGTTTTGGTTGTGGCCGTAATGGTGTACCGGGCGTTTATGTAAAAATATTAGCATTTATCGGTTGGATTAATCAAATTGTTAGTACAAATGCATAAGTTGGTAGGAGAGGGTTATATAATATTCATCTCATCTCATTTTATTTCATTTGTGTCATAAAACATATTCAACATATATTAATTTCATTTGTAAAATTTACATTTTATTTCATTTTTGCTTGACCACACTTCATATTGATGATAATTCTTTTTTTTAAAAAAATAAATATTCAGGATTGGAAATGATATAGAAAAAAAATTAAATCTTTATAGTATGACGAAAATCAATTATAAATGGATAATTTTCATCGAAAATTGTTGTTGATAATAAACGACGTTGTTGTTGCCGCTGCTGTTGCCGCTGTTGTTGTTGTTGTTGTTGTCGTTGATAATCATGATGATGATGCCAATACCATAAACGAATATAAATGACAATCAAAATATTAACTGTAATTAATAGAATTAGAAATATTGAAGTTTCCAAACAATTTTCTCGGCTTTGTCCAAACCACAGTAATGGATCATGTATCATATGTATGATGGCGATCATTAATGTCATTATTATGAATGATGAATATATTATTGTTAATAAAATACGTTCACCAATCACGCCGATTATGCCGATTATTGATATTATCGATGTAAATATTATAAAACTAATCGTCAATAATAACATTGAATCCTATGAATATTCAAACATAATTATCATTAGAATGATGAAAAAACAAACTGGAATTTTTTATTATTTTTTTTTTTCGTTCATTACAAACCTTCATTTCCTGTAATTTTAATTCATCATCGTCATTTTTATTATCATCATTTTGTTGTCGCTGTTGTTCATATTCATAATGAACAATAATTTCATCGATAACAATGATCGGTATGAATGAACGTAAAATGATCGATAGCCAACAACCAAATATTAATAATGATAATATTGTTCGAATTGATTGATAAAATTGTAATGATTTTAATAACATTTTTCCATTTTTTTCCAGTTTTTTTTGTTTTTGTTGATATCGATATGTTTCTACTGAATTCATCAAGAATCCTTGATGATTATGAAACTCATGTAAACATCTCTATAAATCGCTCTGTATGCGCATCTATTTTCACATATTTCAAGGACAATTATATAGAATTTGACATTGAAATATATTCGTGTGTGCGTGTGTGTGTGAGTATTCAGATATCTTCTGGTTATTTTATTTCGGTTATCATTATTTGAAAGCATCAAAAACAATAGACAACAAGTCATTTATTTTAAAATGAAATTTTTCAATAAAAACAGAAAAAAAAATTTCCAATTTCATGTTTTCGGTTTTTTTTTGTTTCATTTAGATTTTCGAATGAATCAATCGAACCACCTGATAGGTTTGAAATGTACGAATTGTAGACCAAACAAATGCATCGCTTGTACCGACAATATTTGCACACATTATAGCAGCATTGTCAGCACCGATTACGGTTCCAGTACTCATACCCGATGGTATACGTAATGAAGACCAAATATCGGCTTGTAATATTGAAACATCTGTTGTGGGTGGTGTGCTAATCACTGTTTATTTAGCAAAGGGAAAAATACAAAACAAAAAAAAACATTTGAATCATAAATATAAACTTGGAAAATCATTACAAATCATTACCTGGAATTGGAAGATTAGCTGCCAATACCGGACCAAGACCATTACTCATACCGGCAATAGCAACAACAACTTTACAAGATGGCCATTGTAGAATTTTGGCTGCCATTTCCAATGTTTTCTGTGTAGATTTATGTGCCGATGCAACATGTACATCAACAACATAGATTTTATATCGATTCATCAATGTATCTTTAATTTTCATTGCATATTCTTTATCGGATGGTGATCCAACAACAATAGCAACAGTTGGTGCTACAACACCTTCAATTTTTGACATATCCGGTTTTGTAGGTATCAATGAATTGAATAATTTCTGTGTACGTTCGGCAACAATTTCAAAATTAGCTTTCACTAAATTCAATGCATCTTCATCGATCTTTGAATTGTCCATGTTACGATAAACTTGTTTGTCTAACATTAAACGTTTTTCACCATTTGGCCATAAACGCCATGAATCATTATCGATTACATCAGCAACGACAATCTGTTTGATACCATTCTCTTCATATACACCAAATTCAATTTTCATATCAATCAATGAATGATTAACCGTTTGCCAAGCTATTCATAAATATCATCATTAAATTAAATTAAATTCAATTCGAAAAAAAAGAAACAAATTTATCTAACCTCGTTCAAGTACTTCGAAAACTAAATTCGTTACACGATACATTTCCTGGACATGGTCAGCGGTAATAATCATATCACCAATATTTAATTTTGCACCAATCAATGTTTCTTCCGACCAGAATGGATCATGATTAGCATCATCTTTGTAAAATGTTTCCAATTTTAATGGTGCAAATCGATAACCTTCTGGAACATGTGGATGTCTACGAAGAAATGAACCGGTTGCAATACGACGACAAACCCATTCAATCGGTATCATTGAACAACGTTTAGCAATAAATGAACGTTTTGAATCGGGATTTGATTCCGCAACTCTTGATACAAAATGTGTACGTATACCGATGGCATTTAAATATTCAAATATAGCACAATTAGTTTGTGTAGAAAGAATTGATTTTCCAACTAATGTATGTGATTTTGCACCATCACCTGCAGTGATACGATCCTTGCTCAATATATAAACGTGATTACGATGTTTTGCGTTGGATGATTTAAATGAATAAACTTGTTTTGTTTTACCTTCGATCAAAATATCGCCAATATCAGATTTACTAATTTCTGTTTGTAAAAGAAGAAGAAAAAAATTTTTTTATTATTATTTAGACTTGAATCTCGAATGTTTCATCATCATCATCATCATCATTTTTTTTTTTTTTTTTTGATCATTGATCAATTTGATTTAAGTACATTTATTGTTACGAAATTTGAATTAATTAACTCACCCATTTTTTCTATGTTTTTTTTTTATTTAGATGAAAAAAAATATATTCAGATTCCTGCAAGGAAGAACAAATTATCAAGGTTATCAAGTTTTTTTTTCTTCAAAAATTTAAAATGGACACACACACACACAGAGACAAACACACGAAGAGACAGTGTCGATTGAATGATGATCGATACCAAAAATAAATCTTCGATTAAATAGTTTTTGCAATGTTTTTTTTTGCAATTATATGTGATGATGAATGGTGATGGTAGTGGTGTATGACCAAGTTGGAATTTTTTTTTATTTATTTACCATAAGAAAAACAAACAAACAAACAAAATGAACGTATACGCGTTTTATCGATATGCGACAGAAAATGATGGCAAGAAATCAATCATTGATTCAGATTCAGATTAATCGAAGATAAAATCGTCTTCGCGAAAAGCGGACAATACAAATCCCTCCAATGTTCATTGATTGTATCATCATCATCATCACCAAACATCATAAGTTTTATTCAGATCAGGCCATAATTTTTTTTTTCGTACGTATGATTCCAGTGATTGGAGAAATTCTTTTTTCTCTGTTTTTCATTCATTATAGATCATTTAATATTCTTAATCGTACTACTACAACTACTACTAATACTATTTTTGGAATTTATTCAAATGAAAAAAAAGCAAAAAAACAAAACAAACAACACTAATCAATCATCAATATCATTGAATCTGATGTTGCCAATCATGAGAGAATGAGATCAAAGTTCATGAAAATACCATCATCAAATAAACAGTGTTTGATTGAGTGAGTGAGTGAGAGATAAAAATAAGCGAATTTCCGATCACATCATTATAATTATCATTTTTTTTTTTGATTTTTTGATTTTATGGTTTAATGATACGATTTTTTTTTGTCTGGTAGTCCAAACCATAATGATAATAAATCGAGATTGTTCTGGAAAAATTAAAAGTTAAATCTGTGAAAAATTTTGTTAAGAATTTTGTCAAATTTTTTTTTTTTTTTTTTTTTTGCAAATCCGAATCGAACATTATAAACATCTTTTTGAATCGAACAAGTCAGTTTTGATATGTCGTAAAAAACATAAATACATACAATACACACAACGTGATATTGAGGACAATCACCTTTTTGTGGATTTTCAATCATTTTTTGTTGTTGTTGTTTTGTTTCTTATATGTAATTATACGATGATGTTTCAGCTAGATTCATCAATAATGAATTGTATTCAATGGCGGCGAGGTGGGGAGGGGGGAAGAAGAGAAAATTTTGTCGAAAGATGATAGAGAAACATGAAAATAAAATACAAGAGCTAATAATGATTATCATCAAGTGAATAAGCGATCCATTTGGAACGAATTAGTGCGTGTGTTTATGTGAAATCAGGATACTCTTATTTTTGTTGATTTGATTGATTCAAAAAATAAAAACATGCTACACATATAAATAAATATATATTACAAGGCTACAAGGTCGACAAATTTTTTTCTTTTTCATTTTTTTTGATTATCCAATATCAACGACGACAACAACAACAACACAAACACTGTATATATGAAAGGATACAGTATTTTTTCTAGATTAATCAACACAAAAATCACATTTGTTGAAGAAAAATAAAATGTTGAAATTGATGTTATTTTCGAAGAAAAAAGATAATTATTTTCAAAAGAAAATAGAGAACATTTCCATTATCATCAATATTTATTTGACCATCAATTTATTATGATAATGTTTTTTTTTCTCTCGTATTCAAGAGAGAGAGAGAGGGGGGCGGAAAATTCGACCGTTCAACACAAAATTAATGAAAAAAAAAAGAAAGAAAAAGATTACCATTATCATATCCACATTTTGTATTTTGTTTAATTTTTTTCTGGGGAAAAAAATGTTTTTTGAAGTTTGTGATTAAACACAGAAAAAAAAATTTATTTGTCGATGATGGAATAATGAAGAGACATTGAATTTGTTCGTTTGTTTGTTGTCGTTGTTCACAAATTTTTGAACATTTTTTTTTTGGTTATATTTCCATATGGTTGATTTATGGGGTTTTTCTATCGACGAAACCATCGCCAATCAATAATAATTATCGGACAAAATGTTCAAAATGGCCGAAATAATTGGATTGATAAGAAAATTACCAAAACTATTCTTTATTATGATATTTCGTGATCTCGTGTAAGTTTGTTTTTTTTTTTTTTTTTTGCTGATTCCTGTGTGTTTTTATTGTTTTTTTTTTGTTGATATTTAATTCCATTGTGTTTGTGTGTTATTTTAGGTGTGCAATATTATTTTTCACATTTCAAATACGTATTCGATGGATCATACGTAGAAATCGTGTTTTGGTCAAATATTTTGATTATAATGTTCGCCGTCATCCAAACAAAACGGCCATCAATTATAATGGTGAATGTTTTACATTTCAAAATGTTTATGATCTTGCACAGAAAATATCCAATTGGATCGAAGAATCATTACAACTTGGCCATGATGATGAATGGGAACGATGTAATAGTCCTAAACAAACCGGTGATGATGATTTTCCATTGAATCGTGAAGCAAAAATTTATCGAAAATTCGAAAATAATGCACGTTGTACACAGATTGGTCTTATGTTTGGTAATATACCGGAATTGGCAAGTTTCATAATCGGTATTGCACGTGTTCGTTGTTCAGCCGTATTGTTCAACACAAATAATCGTCGTGATCTATTATTGAATGCATTTCATGCAACAAATTGTAAAGTGTTTATTTTTGAATCAAAATTTCTTTCAGCTATACAAGAAATAGCTCCACAACTGCCCGATATTCGATTTTTTATGTATGATCGAAATGAATCGAAAAATATTCTTATTGATCCCCATTATAATGGTATAAGTCGTCAGGATTTAGAATCCAAATATGAAGATCCAAAATGTCAAAAATTTGCTGCCATCTTGAATGCTTATCCAATAACAATGGTTAAAAAAAATTATCCATATAAAATGTCCGATATGATACAATTTATGTTCACATCCGGTACAACCGGTGGTAATATTAAATGTGTACCTGTGGACAATATACGTTATATTGGTGGAAATCTTTCACATGAATTAGTATTCGGTTTTCGTCATTCGGATCATTTTTATGTTTGTCTACCTTGTTATCATGCATTTGCCGGTGTTATTGGCTTGAGTACGATATTCATCACTGGTAATACGATTACATTGGCTGATAAATTTTCAGCATCAAAATTTTGGAATGATTGTCGTATAAATCAATGTACAGTAAGTATATTTATCTATTCATTATCATAATCAGCATTTAACCAATGAAATTTTTTAATTTTATTCAATTATTATTGATTAGATTGCGTTATATATTGGTGAAATATGTCGATATCTTCTAGCACAACCGGAACATTCGGATGATCAACGCCATTCATTACGAATGATGTTTGGTCTTGGCCTAAATAAAGAACATTGGATTAAAATACGTAAACGTTTTAATATACCAAAAATTGCTGAATATTATGGATCAAGTGAAGGAAATATTCTTATTGGTATGATGATGATGATGATGATTTGAAATCAAAAAATTCGAAAAAAAAATTTTCTTCATTTCATTTTTCAAAAAAGCCAATCATCAAAACGTACCTGGTTCATGTGGTTTCATTCCATATTATTATGGTCCATTACTTTATACATTGTGGCCATGTCATATAATTAAAGTGGATCCAATTACATTGGAATTGGTTCGTGATTCAAAAACCGGTCTATGCAAAATGGCACGTAATGGTGATCTAGGTATGATGGTCGGTGAAATACGTAAAGGACAAATTTTCACCGAATATCTTGGATATACATCTGCGAAAGAATCTACTAAAAAATTAATACGAAATGTTCGACAACATGGTGATTTTGTTTTCATTTCTGGTGATCTAATGGAAATGGATTTTTATGGTAATCTTTATTTTAAAGATCGTACCGGTGATACATATCGTTGGAAAGGTGAAAATGTTTCCACAACAGAAATTGAATCAATTATAACACAATTTATTAATCATCAAGACTGTATTGTTTATGGTGTCATTGTTCCTGGTCATGAAGGCCGATGTGGAATGTTAGCCATCAATAGTAATAATAATGAAAATAATCATCAGATTAATCTAGATTCTTTATATGAATTTATGAAAAATCGTATACCCGAATATGCTATACCAAAATTCATACGATTCACACGAAAAATTCAATTGACTAGTACACAAAAATATATTAAATATCCATTACGTGAACAAGGTATCGATCTAAATCGATTAACTGATGATGATCAAATATATTATTTTGATCGTATCAAAGAAAAATATCATCCAATGAATCATGACGTCTATGATAAAATAATCAATGGTTTCATACAATTCTAAATGAATGAATGAATTTGATTATTTCAAAAACAAGAAAAATCTATCATTTCATCATCATCATCATCATTATCATAAACATTGAATTATTGATTGTTGAGATTATAATTCATCAATAAATCATTTCAAACATCAAAATAGTTCAACATAAAAACAAGTTTTTTTTTGATTTCTTCCTCCACACCCATACAACAACAACTCGGTGACATTTGACATTTTCATTTTCGATTCATATTTTATTCTATTAAATTATAATTTCCAGATTTTTTTTTTATCTGTAGAAAAAATACCAAATGAGATTATTTGAATAATAATAAAATGAAAAAAAAATAATTTGCAAAAAAATCTTTGAATCTTTTACATTGAAATTATTGATTTGTTTCATTTTAGATGATCTGATTTTTTTCAAACTTTTTTTTGATACAAAAAAAAATTATCAGAAATAGCTGTTTCACATGTCAAAATCATCAATATCCAATCGTCAAAACAACAACAACAACAATTAAAAAAATTAATGAGAACAAAAAACACATATTGTCCCGGCGATAATATTTGAAATGAAATGAGAAAAAAAAAGATTCATTTTTTCGAATGATAATGTTTGTACATTATTTGTGTTTTAGGATACAATTTTAATCAAATATGAAGACAATCATGGGAAAAGAAGCCAAAAAAAAATGAATATAAATTTAAGAAGATTGGAATTTTTTCCTAACGTCGAAATTTGTCATTAATTACATTTCATTCAATCATCATATAACATTCCGAACGACAATTCATGTTTATTTATTGAAAAATTATGGAACGAATAAGTGAACAAATTAAATATTTTTTCAAACTTGTTTATTTAACGTTTGTTCGTGATTTAAGGTATGTCTGTCTGTTTTTTTTTCACGGTTATGAAATTTATATTAAGTAATTTTTCTCTACCGTTAAAAAAAATCCTTTTTTTATAGGTTTTTTGCAGTGATTATTAGACTTTTACTTCGTCTGAAATGGAGTAATCAAGCGGTGGTCACTTGTTTCGATAAGGCTTGTCGTAAAAATCCTATGCGTACGGCAATCATTTATCAAGGACGTGATTATTCATTTCAAGAGATTGAAAATTTAGCCAATAAAATATCCAATTGGTTTGAACAATGTCTTCATTTAGGTTGTGATGATGAATATGAAAAACAACAGCAAATCAAACAACGTGAAGAAGAAATGCAGCAACAACAAGGACAAGAGAATGAGAATTTATCACCAAATGTTATGAATTTAATTCGTCGACATCAAAATTCGATTAAAATTGGTCTAATGTTTGGTAATGTACCAGAATTTGCTAGTTTTCTGATCGGTATTGGCCGTGTAAGATGCGCATCTGTTCTATTCAATTTTAATCATCGAAGTGATCTGCTTGTCAATGCATTTGAAGCATCAAATTGTAAAATATTTATTTTTGAATCCAAATATTTATCCGCAATAAAAGAGATTGCAACACGGCTACCAGATGGCATTCGTTTAATAATGTATGATCGTAATATCATCAATCAAAATAATGATGGTACGACTTCATCAAAACATGGACTAAATCTTGATTACAAAGGATTTACACGTGAAGATCTTATCAATGATAATATCGTTGAAGCGGATGAAAAATTTTCCCAGTTACTCGATTCATATCCGGTTACTAGTGTTCAAAAGAATTACCCATATAAAATTAATGATATTTTTTCCTATATATTTACATCTGGTACAACTGGTGGTAAAATTAAAGCTGCAGCAGTGAATAATTATCGATTCTTGGGTATCAATTATTTGATGGATTTGTCATTTGGTTTGAAAACCAGTGATAATTTTTATGTTTGTGTGCCAATATATCATGGAATGGGTGCTGGTATGGGTATTGGTTCAACATTAGTAAATGGTAATATAACAACATTGGTGGAAAAATTTTCGGCATCAAAATTTTGGAAAGATTGTTATGAAAATAAATGTACAGTAAGTGTATTCTTTATACTGTAAAATGATTGTTGTACATGGATTAAGTAAAATTTTCTCAATTTTTTTAGGCTGCTCTTTATATTGGTGAATTATGTCGAATATTATTAGCACGACCACCGGGTGAATATGATCGTAAACATATGGTTAAAAAATTTATTGGTGTCAGTATGAATAAAAAGATTTGGACCAAATTTATTGAACGATTCGGGATTCAAGATGTTCATGAATATTATGGTTCTACTGAAGGAAATGCCATTCTTTGTAAGTAACAATTTTTGTTGTTGTTCATATGAGATTTTGATTCATTTTTTTAAAGTTAATCTAATGCAAGTACCTGGAGCATGTGGATTTTTACCATATTATTATGAAAAAATTATGCGTCTATTTTATCCGATACAATTTTTAAAAGTTGATCCAGATACTAAAGAATTAGTACGTGATCAAAATGGATTATGTATAACGGCTAAACCTGGTGAAACAGGAATGTTGGTTGGTGTTATACGACAAAATGTTCAAAGTTCACATTTTCTTGGCTATTCATCTGTGAAAGAATCATCGAAAAAATTAATAAAAAACGTACGACAAAAAGGTGATTATGCATTTGTTTCTGGTGACTTAATGGAAATGGATTGTGATGGTAATCTTTATTTCAAAGATCGTACTGGTGATACTTTTCGTTGGAAAGGTGAAAATGTATCGACAACAGAAGTCGAAACGATTATTTCACAATTTATTGATCATAAAGATTGTGTTGTATATGGTGTAGCCCTACCCGGTTATCCAGGTCGTTGTGGTATGGTATCATTAACTGATCGTAATCTGGATCTCGAAAAATTTTATGATTGGATGAAAACACGTGCTCCTCAATATGCTATACCGAAATTTATACGATTCGTTGATCAAATCGAAACAACAACTACACATAAATATATTAAATATTCATTGCGTAATGATGGTATCGATCTTGATCGATTGAAATCAAATGAACAAATCTATTATTTTGACCGTGATAATCAACGTTATCAATTGATGGATAAAGATGCTTATGAAAAAATTATTAATGGTACGATACGGTTTTAGATGAAGGAATGAATTTGATTATTTCGAAAACATGAAAAATTTATCATTTCATCATCATTATCATAAACATTGAATTATTAACTTCGATCACAATTTATCATAAATCTTTTCAAACATCAAAGACCAACTGTAATCCAATAAAAACCCATTTTTTATTTCATCCTCCACACCCATACACATTTGACATTTTTCCTTTTGATTTATATTTTATTCTATTAAATTATAACTTTCAGACTTTTTTATCTGTAGAAAAATACCCAATGACATTATTTGAATAATAAAAATGAAAAAACAATTTAATTTGAAAAAAATCTTCGTATCTTTATCATTGAAATTATCGATTTGTTTCATTTTAGATGATCTGATTTTTTCAATCTTTTTTTCGATATAAAAAAACATTATCAGAAATAGCTGATTTAAATATCGACAAGCATCATAATGAATTAGTTATCAAAATCATCAACATCCAATTGCCAAAGCAAAAAAAAAAAATTTTAATGAGAACACAAAAAATACATATTGTTCCGGTGATAATATGTCGAATAAAATAAGGAACAAAGATTCCTTTTTTTGAACGATAAATGTATGTTCATACATTATTTTTATTTTAGGGTACAAATTTACCCAAAAATAAAGACAGTCTTGCGAAAAGAAGCAAAAAAATTGATTATAAATATAAGCAAATTGGAATTTTTCCCTTTGCCAAAATTTGTCATTAATTTAATTCATTTCACTGTATCATCATATAACATTCCGAACGACAATTCATGTTCATTTATTGAAAAATTATGAAACAAATACTTGAACAAATTAAATATTTTTTCTCACTTGTTTATTTAACGTTTGTTCGTGATTTAAGGTATGTTTGTCTATGTTTTTTTTTCTCGGTTATGAAATTTATGTTAAATAATTTTTCTGGACCATTAAAAAAATCTTTTTTTTATAGGGCTCTTGTAATTCTTATTAGAATTTTATTTCGTCTGAAATGGATGACATGGACTAACCAAACGGTGGTCACTTGTTTTGATAATGTTTGCCGTCAAAATCCTACGCGTACGGCAATCATTTATCAAGGACGTGGTTATTCATTTCAAGAGATTGAAAATTTAGCCAATAAAATATCCAATTGGTTTGAACAATGTCTTCAATTAGGTTGTGATGATGAATATGAAAAACAACAACAAATCAAACAACGTGAAGAAGAAATGCAGCAACAACAAGAACAACAGAATGAAAATTTATCACCAAATGTTTTGAATTTAATTCGTCGACATCGAAATTCGATTAAAATTGGTCTAATGTTTAGTAATGTACCAGAATTTGCTAGTTTTTTGATCGGTATTGGCCGTGTACGATGCGCATCTGTTCTATTCAATTTTAATCATCGAAATGATCTACTTATCAATGCATTTGAAGCATCAAATTGTAAAATATTTATTTTTGAATCCAAATATTTACCCGCATTAAAAGAGATTGCAACAAGGCTACCAGATGGCATTCGTTTCATAATGTATGATCGTAATATCATCAATCAAAATAATGATGATGGTACGACTTCATCAAAACATGGACTAAATCTTGATTACAAAGGATTTACACGTGAAGATCTTATCAATGATAATATCGTTGAAGCGGATGAAAAATTTTCCCAGTTACTCGATTCATATCCGGTTACTAGTGTACGAAAGAATTACCCATATAAAATGAGTGATATATTTTCATATATATTTACATCTGGTACAACTGGTGGTAAAATTAAAGCTGCAGCAATGAATAATTATCGATTCTTGGCTATCGATTATTTGTTGGCTATACCATTTGGTTTGAAAACCAGTGATAATATTTATGTTTGTGTACCAACATATCATGGACTGGGTGGTGTTATGGGTATTGGTTCAACATTAGTAAATGGTAATACAACAACATTGGTAGAAAAATTTTCGGCATCAAAATTTTGGAAAGATTGTTATGAAAATAAATGTACAGTAAGTGTATTCTTTATGCTGTAAAATGAATTAAGTAAAATTTTCTCTTATTTTTTTAGGCCGTCATCTACATTGGTGAATTATGTCGAATATTATTAGCACGACCACCGGGTGAATATGATCGTAAACATATGGTTAAAAAATTTATGGGTGTCGGTATGAATGGTACAGTTTGGACAAAATTTGTTGAACGATTTGGTATTCAAGATATTTATGAATATTATGGTTCTACCGAAGGAAATACCGCTCTTTGTAAGTAACAATTTTTTTGTTGTTGTTCATATGAGATTTTGATTCATTTTTTTAAAGTTAATCTAATGCAAGTACCTGGAGCATGTGGATTTTTACCATATTATTATGGTAAAATTATGCGTCTATTTTATCCGATACATTTTTTAAAAGTTGATCCAGATACTAAAGAATTAGTACGTGATCAAAATGGATTATGTATAACGGCTAAACCTGGTGAAACAGGAATGTTGGTTGGTGTTATACGACAAAATGTTCAAAGTTCACATTTTCTTGGCTATTCATCTGTGAAAGAATCATCGAAAAAATTAATAAAAAACGTACGACAAAATGGTGATTATGCATTTGTTTCTGGTGACTTATTGGAAATGGATTGGGATGGTAATCTGTATTTCAAAGATCGTACTGGTGATACTTTTCGTTGGAAAGGTGAAAATGTATCGACAACAGAAATCGAAACAATTATTTCACAATTTATTGATCATAAAGATTGTGTTGTATATGGTGTAGCCATACCCGGTTATGCAGGCCGCTGTGGTATGGCAGCATTAACTGATCGTAATCTGGATCTCGAAAAATTATATAATTGGATAAAAACACGTGCACCTGAATATGCTATACCGAAATTTATACGATTTGTTGATCAAATCGAAACAACAACTACACATAAATATATTAAATATTCATTACGTAATGATGGTATCGATCTTGATCGATTGAAACCAAATGAACAAATCTATTATTTTGACCGCGATAATCAACGTTATCAATTGATGGATAAAAATGTTTATGAAAAAATTATTAATGGTACTATACGATTTTAAAATGATCCAAAGGAAAAAATTTCCATTAAATGTTTACCATTTGTTTATGATAACAATAATCATTGGTTCGGAAAAACAATAATGTTTATATTAATTTTTACAATTTTACGAACATGTATTCATTCAATCAATTAGTTATTTACAAAATTCAATGATAATTTTTTTTCCAACTCCACTCATGTCTAATTTTTTTTCTCTTTCTTTCTTTTTTTTTGGTAAAATGTTAATGATGATGTTCATCATCATCGTATTTTAATTGCCCATGGCAATCCGTTGTATCCGATACGAATATTTTTCTTTATTATCCGGGAAAAAAACATCAAACAACAACAACATCACATAAACTAGAAGCAAGTTCAAATATTTTTTTTTCTACTTGTGTTCTTTATTTGAGAGACAACACACACACACGCACACATGATTTAATTTTTTGTTGCCCAAATGACCATGTGTAAAGATTTTTGTTCCATCTTATTTTTTTTTTTCGTTTCCTAAGCTGATTATACATGTGTGTGTTGTGCTCACACATAGAGAGAAAGAGAAAGAGAGCTTGATTTGACCGTCGCCCCTTGACTTCCTTTCTTCTTCTTCTTTCGTGATCCGTTTTTTTTCTAATCGATCTATCGATTTATCAATCGGATCTTGGATACTTTCGTTGCTTATCTCTATCTGTATGTGTGTGTGTGTGTTTGTGTTTGTGTGGACAATCGATCATAAAAAATTTAATCATCGTCTTTGATTATTTCCGTTATCATTCTTCAAGAAAACAAAAAGACAGACAAATATTCATTTCATCTTGTTATCCAATGCTAGTCATCAACCTAAACCTAAATTATTTTATCATCAGCAAAAAAAAAATTTCCTCTTGTTCCATTTCTCAAATGTTCACATGGTTGATAATGATTCCAATTAATGATTCGATTCAATTTCAATTGATTGATTGAAAATAGGTTGAAAATAAACCATGTTTTTCTGTAATCATTTTTGTGATAAAACAATTCAATGAATTAAATTCTCAATTGATTTGTTAACATTTGTGTGTCCCAATTTTTTTTTTTTTTTTGTTCTCTTGAAAAACAAATTTTTATCACATGATTCGATAAAAATGATGATGATAATGATTGATTTTCTTTTTCGTTTTTATTACCATGAAAATGAAATAAAAATATGAATTTCATATATTTTTTTTACCTGGTTCAGTGATTGTTTTCCTATTTTCGTTTCATTTTTTTAAAAATTTTCCTTTTCAACCATATATTTTTTATTATTAAAATTGAATTTACATACAATAATTATAGCCAATTTTCATTTAAATTTTTTTTGTTTTGTTCATCATTTATTTCCTCAAAAAATATGCGAACAACAAATAATCACAGTAAAAAAAAAACAAGAATGTGGTGATCAAAACATCCTTTAACTGTGAAATCAAATGTATTTTTATAAGTTGTGTAATTGACGTATTCAATGACGTTATTCATTTTTGATAACAAAAAAATAAAAATAAAACAACAACAACAAAAATTCTTCAAGTGGAAATCCCAAATTTTATTTTTTGTTCAAATCTCATCACCTCAACCCATATTCGTTGTTAATTATTTCGCCATTCGACAACATAAAAATGTCATTCATTATAGCTGAAATGATACGAAAATGGAGCAAATTATTCTATGTAATATTAACAAGAGATGTTCGGTATGTGCAAATATTGAAAATTCTTGTATTTAATTTTTTTGTTTTACATACACACTAGATCCATATTCTTGTTATTTACATTTCAAATCAAAATGTTTTGGTATAAACGCAAAAATCGTATTATGTTACATTTTTTCGATGAAAATGTACGAAAATTTCCAAATAAAACGGCTATCATTTATAATGGTGAACATTATACATTTGAATATGTTTCCAATCTTGCTAATCGTATATCGAATTGGATTGAATCAACATTAAAATTTGGTCATGATGATCAATGGGAATCATTAAATCAGGTTTCGGTGATTGGTAACAATGACAATGATAATGTTAATAAAAAAGAAACTATGATTGAATCAAAAATCTATCGACAATTTGATGATAATTTACAAACAACTCAGATCGGTCTAATGCTTGGTAATATACCGGAAATAGCCAGTTTTATTATTGGCATATCAAGAGTACGTTGTTCGGCCGTTATGTTCAATACAAATCATCGTTTGGATACATTGATCAATGCATTCAATGCAACGAATTGTCGAATATTCATTTTTGAACGGAAATATTTTGATACCATTAAAGATGTTGCTGAACAATTACCGGATATAAAATTTTTTATGTATGATCGTGATGCCATTAAACAAAAACAATCGCCAACAGAATTACTTTCAATTGATTTCAATTATAATGGCATTAGCCGGGATGATCTCATGATGATCAATAATAATAATGATGATGATGATGATGCTAATTCAATCATTGAACGTGCAATACAATTCTCTCGTCTATTACAATTATATCCAATTGTATCGGTGAAGAAAACATATCCATATAAATTTACGGATAAAATGATCTATATATTTACATCCGGTACAACCGGTGGTAATATTAAAGCATCACCAGCTGATAATGTACGACAGATTGCATCATATTTTTCACAATGTCGTGCATTCGAAATTAACCATAATGATAATGTTTATATCTGTCTTCCTTGTTATCATTCATTTGCCGGTATTACCGGTCTTGGCTATATGTTTATTGGTGGTACAACCATTACATTGGCGGATAAATTTTCAGCATCAAAATTTTGGAAAGATTGTTGCCAATATCAATGCACGGTATGTTATAGTAATGATGGTGATTGATTGATTGATTTTTTCTCATTTGTTTTTTGTGTAAATCTTAATTCGAACAAAACAAAATAAAAAAATGAAAATTTTCTAGGCTGCCATTTATATTGGTGAAACATGTCGATATTTACTAGCACAACCACATCGGCCAGAAGAAACGAAACATTCATTACGAATTATGATGGGACCAGGTATGAAACGTGAAATTTGGCGTGAATTTCAAACTAGATTCCATATCCGTCGTATTGGTGAATATTATGGATCAACCGAAGGCAATGTTCAAACATGTAATAATATTTTGAATTTTGAAAAAAATTTCTAAAAATTCTATTTATTTCTTTCACATATTTATAGTCAATATGACAAATGTCGAAGGATCATGTGGATTCATACCTTATTATTATGGATTTCTTTGTAAATTTTTCTTCCATGTTTATCTGATCAAAGTTGACCCAGAAACAATGGAACTTGAACGTGATCGTTATGGTCTTTGTAAATTTGCTAGACCAGGTGAAACTGGAATGCTTGTCGGTCAGATACGTCCTGGACATTCGTTTTCAGAATTTCTTGGCTACACATCAACACAGGAATCGACGAAAAAAATTGTTCGTAATGTTCGTTCAAAAGGTGATTTTGCATTCGTTTCCGGTGATCTAATGGAAATGGATTTTTATGGTAATCTTTATTTTAAGGATCGTACAGGAGATACATTTCGTTGGAAAGGTATAAAATTCAAATTGAAATTAAATCAATTCCTAATAATGATTTTTTTTCGTTTTGCATCGTCAAAATCATAGGTGAAAATGTATCAACAACCGAAATTGAAGATATTATTTCACAATTTACCAATCATAGTGATTGTGTTGTTTATGGTGTTACCGTACCACATTGTGATGGTCGGGCTGGTATGCTGGCCACAAATGATCGACAATTAGATCTGAATGGATTTCATCAATTTATGCGTGCACGTGTACCCGATTATGCTATACCGAAATTCATACGTATCACTGATGATATCCAAATGACATCCACATTGAAATTCATTAAATATCCATTACGTAAAGTTGGTTTTGATTATTCACAAATGAAACCAGATGATCAGCTTTATTATTTTGATCGTCAACAATCAAAATATCTACTTGTGGATGGTGAAACATACGAACGAATCAATAATGGACAGATAAAAATTTCATAAAACAAAAATGATGGAATTTTTTTTTTCGAATCATCTCATTGCTCATACTAATGGCCCATAGATGGCGTAAAATGTTTGATGAATAATTTTTTGTTTCAAATCAAATTTTGGTTTTTTTTTTTGATTAATTTCTGGTTTTATTTTGTGTTATGTTGTTGTTGTTGTTTTTATTGTTTCCTAACAATTATAACTGTGTAACCATTGAATTCAAATGAAACATTTTTTTTTTTGGAAAAAGAAAAAGCCATATATTGTGCTTGTATGCATCCATTAATGGATGTAATTTTGTTTTTTCATTTGAATCTCAATGTTTGAATCAATAAAAGAATGGATCATCATCATTATTTACACATCAATAGTTTTGAGAAATAAGTAGAGAAAAAAAATCAATCATTTAATTGTTGATCAACAGATTCTGACGTCAAAAATAATGATGGTTCGATGAATGTTTAGTGAAAGAGAAAAAAAAATTATAAACAATGAATCGTTTTTAGTGTTTTTTTTTCTCATTGAAAAACAATTTTCGTTGATAAACAATGAAACAATATTTTTTTTTCGTTCTTGCTGCTTACCACTACATTTTCTGTGTATTAATTAATTAATTGTTGAATGAAATCATTAAAAATTGGTTGCAATATGATTATGATTAAATTGCATGAAATTAATTTATTCACAGGTTTTTTTTCACTCTCTCTCTCTCTCTCTCTCTCTTTCTTTTTAGAATTTTCAATAAAACCAAATATGTATTGAATTTCAGATTTGGAATAAAATTTAGGTCGAAAATGTTCAACTATATACTAATGATTAATGCTTGATTGATTGAAAATTATCCATCAAGCAAGCGTTAATTGATGGATAATTTTCTTAGTGTTCAAATACGAAAGAAAAAGTTTCAGGAAAAAAATTTTCCAGCATTCATTTTCACACTAATAAACAGATATTGTTTTATTTATGCATAGAAAACAAAAGATCATATTCACCTGTTGTGTTGTGTTGTGTTTTTTTTTTGTGCAAACATTCCACACAAAAAACAAAAAAAAACCGGAACTTTTATTGATAACGGAACAACAACAACAACAAATACAGGAACGTATGTACGTAAAACATTTTTTTCCACAATCGATTTATTTGATTTTCTCTTTTTTTTTTGATCAACGAGATAAATTAACAACAAATTTAGGTCCAAACATTCAAGTTTCTCTCACTCTCTCTCTCTTTCTTTCTTATCATTTTGATTTTTCCTATATCTCATTTGATTATCATCATTGTCAATCATCAAATGAAGAAAAAAAATGACTATCATTAATGATCCTCGGGCCAATCAATCCAAGAAAAAAAACTAGCTGCAAATAGGGCCAACAAAAATCATTTCAAAATTTTTTTTCCATTTCTTACTTGGTTGATTTTTTTTTCTCCTTTCTTTTTTCTCTAACGTTTTTTTTTCTTATTTAAACGTAATCATCCATTATTCATCAATGATAGAAATATCAGTATTGTAACGACGGACGATCATTACAAGCAACGGTGTTGTGTAGGAAAAAAAAGGAAAAAAAGAGAGAGAGAGAGAGAGAGTGAGTGAGTGAAAGTGAAAAAAAACTGGATATCGGTCAACGAAACCGAAAATTCGTATAAAGATTGAGAGTTGTAGAGAAAAAATGCACAATAAAAACTAGAGGAAAAATGTAAAAGAGAAAATTAAAAAAAAAAAAAAAAAATGGATGGATACTTTTACATGCACACACACACACACAAACACGATGTATTAGGATGGATGTTGAAAATCTTAAACATCTTATCAACATTGGCACTGCACATATACATATTTTTTATATGAAAACAGTAAAACGATAAACAACAGCAGTGATCCTCATCATCATCATCATCATCATCATATCAATCAGATACAAAGTCAATCGATCGATTGATCGAACAATCATTCATTCAATCAATCAATACAGTCATACACATCATTCAACAACAATAAATAACAGGCAAAGTTGATTCGAAAAGAAAAAAAAAATTTATATATAAAAAACAGTGAAACAAACATCAAAATAAAAAGATTGCAGAAATCGTCATTATGTGATCATCAATGAAAAAAAGAACGTAATCACGAAACTCAAACAACAGTCATTCATATTTGTGCATGTGTGTGTGCGTACGTCATCATAAAATCATCGTGTTTTTTTTTGTTTGGATTTCTGTTTTTCACTGTTTTATTATTATCGTCACATTCACTTTTTAATCCATTCATTTGAAAATCTGATTCGTAACATTTTTTGTTTTTCTTGTGAAAAAAAAACAAAAAATCCTTTGATTGCATTTGTGTGTTTTTTTTTTTTTTTTTTTTTTTTTGGTGGAAAACAAGATTTTTTTTTTTTGCTATAAAATCTGAAAAAATACGACCAACATTCGTTGTGGGGGATTCCGAAAAAAAACCAAAAAAAAAAAAAAACCAAAAAAAAAACAAATAATTTTAACAGCCGCCACACTTCAATCATTATCAACATTACAAATTTAATCTTTCAATTCTTATTGTTGTTATTGTTGTTGTTGTTGTTGTTGTTGTTATTGTGATTGAGGCTAACGACGACAACAACAACCACCACCATCACCACCACCATCAACAAATAAATGATGAAAAAAAATATGCTGTTCACATTCAAACGATGACGTCATAATCAATTATTAATTGATTGGGCAGAAGAAAAAAAAATTTCAAAACTGAATAGCAAAAAAAAAAAATTCGAAAGAAATAAAAAAATTCTACCAATTCATTATTGCAATTCTGATTAATCATCATTGAATACGTTGACAAAAAAAAATTTCATTCATTCATCTGTTTGATTGGGATTATTGCTCATTGATTATCATTTTGTGTTTGTTTGTACTTTGATAATTAAAAAAAAAATTCCATCATATTGAAAAAAAATCATCATCATCATCATCATCATTGCTTTTGTTCCAAAAGTCAATTTATTGATTAATAAAACACCATACAAAAATGGTACTAGTCTATGTAACATTATTTGTCGCCCATATTGGTGAACAAGTTATCAATTTTAATCTATGGACAATTGCATCATTATTATTGGCCAGTGGTCTAACATTTTTAGCATTTTTCTGGGATTTTGTACGACGATTTTATTTTACATTCTTTCGTGATATAAGGTTCGTAATAATAATAATGATGAATTTTTTTTCCTTGTTTCGATAATTGTATATTATATGATAATAATAAAACAAATTTATATCCTCGATATAAATCAATTGATCGATTTAACAACAGCAACAACAACAACAAAAATAAACAAAGAAAAATAAAACCTAGCTTTTTCAGAAGAAGGAAACATGAGAAAAGTTTACTGAAATTTGAATCAAAATGAAAACAAAAAATAGATAAAAGAACAGCAACTATATATTCATTTTACATTACGAAATTGACATTTCCCATTTATAATCGAGGAAAATCTAAAATGAAAAAAATTTTTTTTTCTTTAATTTCGATCAATCATCATCATCATCATCGTTTATTGATGATGATGATGAATAATAAAGTTTCATGAATCAAATTTTAATATTATCATCATCATCATCATCATCATTGTCTATGATTTGATGATTTGCCAACGCATTTGCATCTCCGTTTCCACCATCATCAAATAAACACACACACACACACATGTATTATCTATATTCACACTTTTATCAATTGTTTGGTAAATTCATATTTTTTTTCTTGTCTGCTGTTTTTATTATTACCATTTATACCATTATTATTGTTGTTGACGAGGACATTTTAAGATTAAAAAAAAAAAATATGTTTTTGTTTGATTGTTTGTTTGTTGTCTGTTTGTCTGTTTGTGTGTGTGAGTATAATTATAATTATCACACACACACACACGAGTTTGACAGCGATTTTTATTTTAATGCGAAATGAAAATGGATTTTTTTTTTCATTGAAAATGGATGATGATGATGATGATCATGATTGTGATTGTGATTGTGATTGAGAAAGATGAGAACAACAACAACAACAAACAACAACAACAACAAACACATATCCTCTTTTTTTTGTCTTGTTTTGCTGTTTGTCAAATTCATTGCTTTGTTAACCCGCTAAACATAATTATTATTATGTGATTTTTTTTTATTTTGTTCTTGTCTCCTCTATATTTGCCAAAATGTCATCATTTTGTTTGTTTGTTTGTTGTTTTTTCTATTTGTAAAAAAAATTTTGTTTTTTTCCGCTTACAAGGTTTCTGATTTTATTAGCAAAAAAAACAAGAGACAAGAGACAAAAGACAAAAAGAGTTTTGATTGATGACCATCAACACAACCAATCAAAATTTTCATCATCAACATCATATTTATCAAACTGAAAATTATTATTGTTTACATCTAGTGTTGTTCCGGTGATGACCAAAATTCAATCATCATCATCATCATGAGGATGACCATTCATTCTCTGAATATGACGATGGTGTGATTTGTGTTCGTAAGAATTGATTTCCGATAAAAAAACAACTAACCAAACGAAAAACATTTGCATTTTTTGTTTTGTTTTGTTTCAATCAAAATTCCGATTTGTACAAAAATATCAAAGAAAGAGAGAGCGAGAGAGATGGAGAGAATTGATAATCAATAATATTTAGACGGATATCCTGTTGTTGTTTATCATTATCATCGTCATTGACAATTTTCTTTGCCTGTATTTTTTTTTCATTCTAAATTTTGCTCTTGTCATAATTAGTAATATAAATCTGATATATTATGATAATGTATGATATAGATGGCCAGTAATAATTTCTTTTCATTTTCATATCTTGTCTTATCTTAATTTCTTTTCGTTTGCTTTCTGCTACTTCTGCGGCTGCTACTGTTGTTGTTGTTGTTATTGTTGTTGTTGTTGTTGTTGTTGTTGCAAAAAAAAAAGACATTATCCAATTATCCAACATGATTATTCATAATTAAAAACCTTGAAATGAAAAAAAAAATCATGAAAATTCTCATTTTTAAAGGATTTAAAGAACTTTTATGTGGTTTCAATGTCAATTTTTTTCTTGCACTTTCATCACCTTGGTCTAGAATCGAATTTCTTTTTTTGTACCAAAAAAAAAACAAAACAAAAAAAATCCATTTTTGCATCGATTTCATTTCCAATCAAGGATATTGATCTCGTAAAAAAAATCCTCCATCAATAAAAAAAAAAAAAAAAAATAGTGAATGAGAGAGAAATGTGCAATCCGCTAATGATTGGTAATCATAATAATTTCAAAATAAATGATTTTTGTCGTTACATTGTAATATATAGGGACAAACAAGCAAGGTGAATCAATACAAATGTCCAGTCATAATACGATGATGATGATGATGAGAGTCCTTCATGGATCAATTTTTGTTGAATTGCTGATTGATAAATTGATTGATTGATTGATTCATTTTTTTTCTATACTTTTTATTTCAACAGTGCCGGATATGCATTGGTTAAATCTCGTTATTTTATGATTAAAAATCGTAATTCTAATGTACCGAAATTATTTTCATTATTGGCCGAAAAATATCCAGATAAAATATGTTTCTATTATAAAGATGAACAATGGACATATGATGATATTGAAAAATTTTCAAATAAAGTTGGCAATTATTTTGCATCCATTGGTTACAAGAAAAATGACGAAATTGCATTGGTAATGAATTCACGGCCAGAATTTGTTGGCATTTGGTTAGGTTTAGCCAAACAAGGTATTGTAACGGCATTTATTAATACAAATCAACGTATGGAAACATTAGTACATTCAATCACTGTTGTCAATTGTAAAGCGGTAATTTTTGATGCTACATTAGCTAAAAGTAAGTGGTTTTTTGTTTCGTCTTGATTACACTTGAAAATTATTCTGAATATTTTTTTTTTATTATTTATAGATATTGAAGAAGCAATACCATTGATTGAAACAAAACGTCCAGGTATGATGTATTATAGTTATGTTGGTACAGATCCACCATCGGTAAAAGCATCAGAACAGGATTCAGAAACGATCAGAAAAATCAATGCAAAATGTTTGGATAATTGTATCGAAAATATGATCTATACACGGCCACATGCTATTGATGATCAATCAATGGGTGATAAATTATATTATATTTTTACATCCGGTACAACTGGCCTACCAAAAGCGGCTGTCATTCGTCATCATCGTTATATATGGATTGGAATGATTTTACGGAATTTATTCCGCATTAGTGATAATGATATTCTTTATTTAACATTACCATTATATCATAATAATGCCGGCACCATTGGCACATGTCAATCGATTATATTCGGTACAACAATTGTATTGCGTGATAAATTTTCAGCATCACAATTCTGGGATGATTGTGGCCGTTATAATTGTACGGTATGTGTTTATTTTTTTTCAAATTTTCTGTGACATTTTTTTTCTCTTATGAAAATTTTAATTCAATTTAATGATCTTGATAAGGTGGCCATGTATATTGGTGAATTATGTCGATATTTATTGGCACAACCGAAAAAAGAAACCGATACAATGCATAAAGTACGTTTAATGTTTGGCAACGGTTTGCGGCAAGAGATTTGGAGGGATTTCAAAAATCGTTTTCAAATCCGCCAGATTGGCGAGGTTTATGGTTCGACCGAAGGAAATGCCAATGTTGGTAAGTATCTGTGTGTGTGTTCTTATAGGATTGATTTAATGATTTTCAAAATTTTTATTTACCACTCCCATTTGGTAGCTAACTTTGATTTCACTGAAGGTGCATGCGGTATTATACCATGTTGTGTTCCATTCATTTGTCGTTTTGTATTTCCGGTTACGGTTATTCGTGTTGATCCAGCAACTGGTGAACATATCCGCGATCGTAATGGTTTATGTAAATTGATTAAATCAGGTGAAATTGGTGAAATTGTCGGCATGATACGAGAAGATCCAGGGCAATCATATCCTGGTTATGTGAACAATGATGCAACAAAGAAAAAAATCATACGAAATGTTTTACATCATGGTGATAGCGCATTTCTTTCCGGTGATCTAGTCGAAATGGATTTCTATGGTTATCTTTATTTTCGTGATCGTACTGGCGATACGTTCCGTTGGAAAGGTATGAGAAAGAAAGAAATTGTTTTTTACATTTGTTTGAAAATTTTAATTTAATTTTCTTAATTTTGAAATTCATTCAAGGTGAAAATGTATCCACAAATGAAGTTGAAGCTGTCATACAGAAAGTAGTCAAACTATCCGATTGTGTTGTATTCGGTGTTTCCATACGTAATTGTGATGGTAAAGCCGGTATGGCCGTTATTGCCGATCCAAATCATACGGTTGATGTGGAAAATTTATATTATCAATTGGAAAAACGTTTACCAGCATATGCAGTACCATTATTCATACGTATAGCACCGAAAATTGATTTGACAGCATCATTTAAATTGTCTAAATTTTCATTGGAAAAAGATGGTTTCAATATTAGTCATATTCATGATCCATTATATTATCTGGATCGTAAATCTAAACAATATATTCGTATGGATCAAAATGTTTATGATGATATTCAAAATGGCCGTATTTTCTTGTGATCTAATCATCATTATTCATCATCATCATCATCATCATCATCGATTATTAATTCCACCGTTTATTATTAATGTGGCTTTTCCACTTATCAACAACAAAAAGAAAAAAAGAAAAAACCAAATCAAATCATGGCATGACATGAAATCTATATCGATAATTCTCATCATGATATTTAGGTTATTTGATGATATGGATGGCATTTTTTTTCAGACATTTTTTTTCTGACTGAACTTTCTAACTTCATCACCACCATCATCATCATCATCATCATCATTATCACATTCCATTAATTATTTTTTTAGCTTTAAATCATTGAATCAATTTATAATTTTGGGATTATTTTTTTCGGTTCGATAAATTATTGAGACATTTTTTTTTCTCACCCCTTTCATAAATCATCAAATTCATTCAATAAATCAATCAATCAATCAATCAATCAATTGTTAAAAAAGAAAAAAAAATTTATAACATTAAAAAACATTGTCACAAGATGGCGTTACTGAGTGTTGTTTGATTTTTGGAGCAAATTTTTCTGTTCGATTTATATAGATTTTATAATTCCAGAAAATAAAAAAAATAAAAATAGAAATTTAAATTTTTATAATCAAACAAAACGATTCATCCAATCCAATCTAATCCAATTGTTTTATGAACCTTGACGACAGAAGAAAAACAACCAACCAAAATCAACCAACCAGCCAATTTATTTAATTTTAAACAAAAATGTGGCTGATGATGATGATCATAAATTATCTCAATAAATTTTTTTTTTTTTAATAAAAATCCAATCAAATGATTGTGATAATTCAAAAACAATGCGCATATTTCAGTGATGATGATGATGAAGAATGTGTAATGTTCTGAACATTTATATTTATCAAAATTGAAAAAAAAACAAATGTTTGTTGTTTACAAATTATATATTTTATATTAGAGATTATTGTTGTTGTTGTTGGCCGTATATATAATAATAATAATAATAATAAAACTCGACAACAAGTGTGTGTATATATTGACCGGTAAGAACCGGTTTCAACTGGAACCGTTTTTATTTCTGGTTTAATAATAATAATAAGATGAAAATCTTTTTTATTTTTTCTCTTGATTTCCAGAAAATTAAAACCAAAAAAAAAAACCAAAAAAAAATCCAAATTTAAAACACACTTATTATTGCATAGCAGTCAAACTGTGTATACAAAAACCTTATTTGGATACATTACATTTTTATTAGATCATTCGATAGATATATGATGAATTTTGATCTTTGTTTTTTAAATCAATATCAATATCATCAATAAATAGTATCATCATTTGTAAAAATCCTCGATTGATTTTCAATTGATAATGTACACTGCGTGTATGCTTGAGGTTTTCTTTCAATTCTCAGTCACAAATCATCATATCTATATTGATCGTGTCATCGTTTTTTTTTACTTTAAGAAAATAATATTCAAAAAGGAAGAAAAAAAAACAGGCACACCATGAGACTGTTGTTATTTTTATCGGTGTGAAAGAGAGAGAAAAAAAATGAAACAGACACACACACACACGCAATATCTATGAAAGTGACATAAAGTGTGTGTGTGTGTGTGTGCTGGTATATGGGCGTATGATGATGATGATGATGTGAAATTTGAATAAAAAATCATCAACTAATAATAAATCAAACCAAATTTGGAACCGTCAATAATAATAATAATTGAGAATAATGATGAAATCAAAATTGAAAATTTCACATTCAATTTCTGTTATGGTTCTTTTATATTATTTTCAATCATTCGATTGATCGATCGATTGATATTTATTGATTTTTCCGTTTCTTTTTGTTGTTGTTGTTGTTGTTGATTCCTATAAACAATACCGCTTTTTTGATATTACCATCATCATCATCATCATCATAATTATGATGACATTAATAAAAACACATTTTTTTTCTACACGGATTTCAATTCAATTCACACACACACACACACACACCAAATGATAATGATGGATTTGATATCAGCCAAGTGCCAGCCAGCCAGCCACATCGCATCTAATAAAACATAAAATGATTTTATTCATTTTTTCATTTAATCTAAGTCTTTTTGCCACTCTCTCTCTCTCTCTCGAGATAATCGCGAAATTAAACAAAAAAAAAAAAAAAAAGAAAATCGGTTTTAGAATCATCGCACAAATATACAAATAATCAACTGGTTGTAGCGATATATTTTTAAAAAAAAAAATGTCTAATGATGAACTTTGAAACAAGGCCATAAATTTTTTTTTTTCGTTTTTATACATCGTCAAGTTCATCATTGACCATAATTTTTGATAATTTATTTTTTTTTATATTTCGATGTAATGTGTCTGTTTAATGAATATTGATATATATAAACACATCTTGAAGAGAAAAAAAAATGATTGACAAGAAAAATCGAGAAAAAAAACTAGAATAGACTAGAATTTATGGAAATTTTTCGTGATAAATCTTTCTGTTTTTTTTTTTTGTTTGTTGCTTGACCGATAAATAGAAAAGAAATAGAATTAAAGACATGATGACAGAAATATTTCATAAAAGCATGATTACCTGATTTATCAACATCATTATCAACAACAACATTTTGTTCTGATAAGCATCATAATTCTTGTGCATGTGTGCGTGTGTCTTTGTCTGGTATTTTATTTTTTTTTTTTTTTGGTGAAAACAACAACAAGATGGTCATAAAATAATTACTTAATAAAACATTCTTTAGTTCTGGCGTTGTTCCATCATAATATGTGCTGTTTGGAACATCATCATTTGATGATCCATAAATAAAATTTTTATTTTTATTTCATTTTATTGAAATTATCCATTAATTGGATGAAAT
The DNA here is from genome assembly GCF_024713945.1 of Dermatophagoides farinae. Lineage (NCBI taxonomy): Eukaryota > Metazoa > Arthropoda > Arachnida > Sarcoptiformes > Pyroglyphidae > Dermatophagoides > Dermatophagoides farinae. The sequence goes on from NC_134682.1 coordinate 3,466,406, forward strand.
TCTTTTATTTTATAAAGATAAGATTCAGTCATAACTGGTATATTTTATTTATCGGAATCCATATCACCAGCATCGTTTTTTTTTGCCATGCCAATAATCAATCTATCATCAAGCATAAAGCAGCTGATGATACAAAGTATCATTCAAATACGCTTTAGTGGAAACAACAACAACAAAAAAAACATAAATTTTTTAAGATAAAAATAAAACGGAGATAGAAAAAAAATCTTTATATGTATGATATATTGATTGTATCGATTGTACAATCGATTTGAACGTCCGGCACACCGTTTTGGTTTTTGTTGCTGTTGTTGAGTTTTTTTTTTTTGCCAATTATTACAATCGAATTCATTCGATCGTTTTATCAATCAATCAATCAATCGATCAGTCAATAATCATACATTAATATAATTAAAAATTTTAATCGCACTGCAAATACAGTGTGAATCTTATTTTTTAAATTTTATCGTTATTTTTTCATCGATGTTACCATCATTATCATCATCAGCATGCTTTTCTTTATTTGGTCAAATCCGATATATATATAATGTACTTTGTCAATCAATCGATAATGATATCGAATTAAAAAAAAGCTATTTACTCATCATCATCATCATCATCATCATCGATTTATTGCAAATTTTCACAGATTTTTGCCAAATATGAAATTTTAGCTATATTTTCCCTCCCTATACCTTATCAACTTAATATCATCAATTTTTTGCTGTGTGTATGCATAATCAAAAAAAAAATCCACCATAATGAAAAAAATAAAGCCATCGAACCATAAAAAAAAACTTGTAGGCATGGATTATTATTATTATATATGAGCGATCTCACGTATCTGATACTTGATTAAGCCAAAAAAAGCACGTGCGATACCCGATCGATATATTCAATTAAATTGGATTCGATTCGATTCGTTTTGATTCAATTTAATTTTGTTGCAATTTAACATTGTTTTATTTGTTTTTGTTGTTGTTGTTGTCTACCATTAAGTCTCGCGATATTATTCGATACGTGTTGGATACTAATACGAACATCTAATCGAAAAATCAATCAAAAATACCGAAATCGTCTCACACTACCACCACCATCACACAAACCACACCATCATCATAATCATCCTCTTTTGATTAATTATCATCATTTCATATTTTTTTTAGTGTAGCAAATTACAATAAAAAGTATGAAACAAATTTATGGCATTAAACATATATATATCATTATCAGCATCACCATTCTTATCATCAATGATAATAATAATAATGAAACCAAAATACAATATTATCATCAAATTGAAAAAAATTAGGTTTTTTCTGTTTCTATGATGTGTTTGTGTGTGTGTGTGTGTGCGTGTGTGTATGTGTATGTGAAAAAACAACCAGAAAGCACCATTTATAATCCACGTGATTATAATTTTGATGACGATGATAATAATAATAATAATTTGGGTCCGAAAAAACTCGAAAAATTTTTCTGCTAACGGTATAAGAAACAAGTAGTGATTTTTTTCCTAGAAATTTATTAAAAACCTTAATTTATTCGTTAATAATCGACAATTGACAACACTTACAAAGTTGCACATCATTGCTCACCCACCCACCCACAATCAACATTTTTATTATTACATATCTAATTTACGTCTATGAAAATATACGTCTTACGTCTTTGATTATAGAAGAATTTTGATTCCTCGAAAAGAATTTCAAATAATCATTGAATTTATTTTCATTTTTTATTTACAAATTATGAATTTTTTTTATAATCACTGAATAATTATCAATTATAAAAATCTTCAATTAATCCATTGACAAAATGCAACAACAACAACAACAACAACAACAGCCACAACAATCAAAACAAACAGAAAATTCGAACGAAACTATTTCAACTTCAACGGCTACGACGACTAAATTGTTACGGCAAACGAAATCACCACGATCATCGTCGCGTTCAACATCACCCTTAAGTCTTCAGATTACTACAACGGTCGATTCGGTAAAATCAATAAATCCTATGAAAATTGAATCAACCGAGAAGAAAAGTTCGAAATATAAACGGAAAAATATCTGTAATGATGATGATGATGATCAAGATTGTTGTCCAGATTCATATCCGTCATCTTCTTCATCAAGAACACCAACACCATCGACTACACCGACATCAAGCCGATCTCCATCATTACGACAATCACCATCATCATTGACGACGACCACAACAACAACATCAGGACCTTTGTCATCAATCGATGAGAAAATCATCACTTCTTCATCATCATCACAATCTTCGGCTAAAAAGTATAATAATGAAAATAAAAATGTACGAAATCATTCTCGTATGAATCCAATATTGGAACAGCAACAAAATCTTGTACGACCATTGCAACCAACTCAAGCTGAATTACCGATAAAACCATTATATTATCAGCAAACAAATGAACAAAAAGAAAAACAACAAATGACAATGATAATGATTACCAATCCTGATCAACAACAACAAATTCACAAAGGATCAGAAGATCAAAGAAGCGGTCGATTAGCAGTAGGAGGAAAAGGAAATCATCATCGGGAACAACCGAATCATAAGCATTTGAATATTTATGAACAACAAAAATTGGCTAATAACAACATACAATTCGAAGTAGAGAAAGCATTTTTTGGACAATCAACATTACAAACACAAGGATTCATCACAGCACAACAACATCAAGCATATCATTATCAACAAAATCATCATCATCATCAAAATCAATCGAAAATTTCAGCCATTATTCAACAGCAACAGCCATATCATAAGAAAATATCTAAACCAATGATAGAAAAACGTCGACGGGATCGTATTAATCGTTCATTGAGTACATTAAAACAATTAATTATCGATTCAAAACGTTATCCAATATCGAATGTAAGTCAATAACAGAATATGATATAATTTTTATAATTTTACTGGTTTTGTTTTACCTCGTTTTTTTGTAGTATAATAAGTCACGTTTCGAAAAAGCCGATATTTTAGAAATAACGGTAAAATATCTTGAATCATTAGTTTTGGAAGAACGACGTATATATCAACAAGGTTTTGATGATTGTAAAAAACAATTATCACAATTTATAAATGAACATTTTAACAATGATGATGATAATAATAGCAATCGGAAACAACAGAAACGAGATTCAGATAATAATTCCAATGATGAAAATCCTCAATCAATAAAAATGGTTACCGATGATGATCAACAACAACAAAATCAAAATGTTCATCCAGTAAACAATGATGCTAATGTTACTGATGATGATAATCAACAACAACAGAAACAAATATTCATGTCAACATTCAATAAAATAATGGAACATTTAGAATTAGTGGGTGAAAAATTGTTTAAAGAAAAACAAGGAAAAATAATGAGCGTTAATCTTTCATCATTAATTGCCGAATTAAATGAAATTAAAGGTCGTAGTTCATCCATTAGTGGTGGCGGTGATTCCGATGGTCATTATTCGGCCGATGAACAACAACAAAATTGTTTCAATGATCATCATCATCATGGTGGCGGTAATAGTTCTGGTTATCAATCTGATAATATATTTTCAACATGGAATACAACATCGATAGAATCAACATCATCAATAAATCAAAAATCATATGGTGTCATACAACATACTAGAAATTATTTGGAAAAAAATAAACAACAAGAATCATCAACATCATCATCATCATCAATTAAAGAAGAAAATCATTCGATTTCATCATCATCATCATCAACGTTGAACAATAATAAAGATTTGGATCAACAATCTAAACATTTAATTAAGAAATTAGATCATCTTAGCCTGATGGAACAACATCGACATCGTAGAACTAGTGGTGGTGGTGGTGGTGGTGGTAATAGTGGTCATTCATCAACAATGGCCACAAATGATTACGAACAACAACAACAACAACAAATATATCATCCGCTTAAATCTAAATTACTATCATCATGTGGTTCATCATCATCATCGAATTCTCCTTCTTTTTCATCATCAACATGTTCATCATCATCATCATCAACAAAATCTGAATATTCACCAAGTTATTCAACATTATTATTAGCTAATTCGAAAATTATTCAACATCAACAACAACAATCACCACAACAGCAACAAAAATCATTACGACCAATTGTTGATGCAAATCCATCACCATTTTATACTGAAATAACATTATCACATCCAAGAACTAATTTTGTTGGTAATGAACGTAATGGAAGTGAATTACCAAATTATGAAGCAATATGGCGACCATGGGGTTGTGGACATCAATGAATCGAATGAATCAACGTTTAATCACAATCAATCAATTGATCAAAATTTTGGATGATGATGATGATGATGATGAAATGATTCAATGTTGTTGGATCACACAACAAAATCATCTTCAATACCATTTTTTTGTTCAAAAAAAAAAAAAAAAAAATATTTTCACATATTTCAAAGGAGGTAAGTGACGCGGGCACACACCCTCATGCAAAACAAAACGAACGTACGAATGATTTGAAATAAATTTCCACAATTTTGAGTGTTTGATTATTGTGTTTATACACGTGTGTGTGTATGTGTGTGTGTGTGGGTGTGTGATTCCTGTGCACGATTTCTGTTGTTGATCCAATAGCATAATCATTGAATCATTCATCATTTCGGCAAAATTAAGAATCAGAAAAAATCTTTTTATCGATTTCAAAATTATGAATTTTGCAAATTTTATTCTTATTACTACCATTTAATTTCATAATCAATAATCATTACATTATTATTATCGAGATGAAAAAATACAAAATTTTAAAATTCAAAAATGAAATTTGAATATTGAATATTGCGCTTTGCATTTGCAGCACATTTTTCTCTCTCTCTATTTTCGTTTTTTTTCCCAAAATCCTTCGTCTCTATATTTATCTAGCAAACCAATGTTTTTGTCAATGTGTCCATACTGTTACATTCGGATCCAACATCCTGGGATGCCGTTGTTCCAGCTCTTCAAATATATCACCAAATGGTCGATCATTAACAATGATAATAGATTCGATATTAATATTAACGTGACACTGCAAAAAAAAAAAAAAAAAAAATTAACAGAGTAGGAAAACAATGAGTCTAGAATGTATTTAGTGTTGAATGTTTTGTTTGGTAGTAATAAGAATTTGAAAAAAAATAATTTAATTCAGAATAATTCCATTTTTCAATTTTAATTTTCTCTTTTTTTCCCATCACCCATATCTGATCATCATCATCATGTTTATTCATCTTAATCACAATCAAATTCATCAATATCGCATCTATTACATCGGTACTTACATGACCATCGGGAACCGTAACGAATATTTGGATTAAATCATTTTTTCCCTTTTTTTTCTTCTTATTTTTCTTCATCTTTTTTGTGGATTTCTTCTTCAAATTGATTGCCGGATTATCATCATTATCACGATTAATGGTAGCGGATTCGGAAATGGATTTATATTTAACCGATGATGATAATGGCCGTATTAAACCAACGACAGTATTGTATAGAATTTCCATACTTTTGTTTGGTATTTTTATTTTTGCAGTAATTCACTTCTGATGAATGAATGTTTGAATGAATGAATGAATGGTTAGTAATTTTTAATAATTTTGATTTTTTTCTGTAAGTATCGATCTTCAAACATCAATAGGTAAATGGGGTAAGTTTTTTTGTATTTTTATTTTTTTCTCATCAACAATTCTCAATCACATAGAAGAAATTCCACATGTAGTAATGTATGTGTGTATGCAAATTAGAATTGATTGTTTTTCGACAGGTTTCTATTTTTTTTCACTTGTTGAATTGATAAAATAATTTTTTTTTTGCAAAAAGAATTTGACGTCATTTAGTGGTCAATGACGTCTTATTCTTTTTTTTAAATGAATTGTATTTAATTGATTGATTGATAAAAATGCTAATAAATTTATATTTTTCCACTTTTTTTTCTCTCCATTCATTTCCATGAGACTAAAATGTTTTGTTTCGACTTGGACTTGGATTGAATTTTTTTTCCACTCTTTTCTTTATGATTATGGTCATTTCGTTTTGTCAAATGACAAACAGGATTTTTTTTTTCTTTGGCCACCACCGCCCACACAATTGAATAAAGATTGCAAGTTAAAAAAAAGAAAAAAGGATTAAAAATCATCATTGAACTTTTTCGACCTTTGTTGTTTCCATCCACCATATACACAGTTTTGAATTTTAAATATTTTTTTCAAGAATCAAAAAAGAAATTATCCTTTGATTTTTTTTTTCTCTTGGATAATAATCCCCATCATCCATGCCAAATTGTTGGACCAACAAACACACAACACACACACACACAAAACAAAACTGGTCCGTTCTTCAAAAATTTTCCAACAGACCAATGAGACCAATCACACAATAACGCACAATGGTCACATAACTGACATTTGGACAATTTGAAGGGATTATTCCTTTTTTTTCTTCTGAATTGAACGGCTTAAATCTTGGTCCTATGAAATGATGATGGTGGGTCCAAGTCTTTAGATTTTGTTCTGCTCATTGACTCCTTGTTGTCGTTATGTCCTCATGGTCATCATCATCGTCCAAATACAAATAAATAAATTGATTTGATTGGAAAAAAAGAACTATACAAATGAATGAATAAATGAAAATGGGTTGCAATTTCTTTTTCATTGGAAAATTTGAGAAAAAAAAATTTTCTATAATCCCAGTGTTTACGGTAAATAATGTAAAATGATCCGAACAAAAAATGCACAGAGAACAATGAAATAGAAAAAAAATCAATTGATCGAGGATTAACTCTGTTTTTGTTGTTGTTGCTGTTGTCTTTGATGATGATGGTGATTATTTGAAGTTTGATGGTCTGCCTTTTTTTTCCTGGTGTCTGGTATGTATATCGTACACTGAGTTTGTACCGTAAATCTCGGTGGTCAAAAAATGAAAATAAAAAATTCTTTAATGGTAAGAAAGAAACCAGAAACCTTTTCAATTTTTTCTTTCTTTCATTCATTCATTTGCCAAGATCAAGGTCAATTTCGTTTTTTTTTTTTCGTTATTTATTGGTTTGAAATTTATTTTTCATTATTTATTGAAATTTTAATTGATTGATTTTTGTTTTTGTTGCAATTTACAATTTGATGATTCGATTTTGATTATTATGACGTTTATCATCGTTAACGTCATTGAATTAGAATTTGATTTCATCGAATTTTTTATTATTATTGACTCAATCAATTTATTTTACAATTTGATTCAATTTGAATTTTATTTCTATATATTTGATTTATTTTCTTTGCACGAGAAATTAACGACCACCCAATCATCCGAAACTATACGTCACACGTGTTTATGTCAAGTTTTATTTTCTGATACAAAAAAAAAAATTCATGATGATGAGGTCAACGGGTTTTTATCGACAGATTTTTTTTTGTTTTGTTCCTTTTTGATTTGTGTTACATATTTCATGGAAAATTATCACTCAATAATTCAATGGAAATAAATCAAAAAAAAACTTTGTTTCAAATTTTTTTTACCCGCTACTTTTTTGGACCGGTTAAATTTGTTGATGATTTATGTGACATACATACACTCGCACACACACACACACGTACACGTACACGTTCACATATGGACATTGGCCACTGGTAAATTTGAGCCACCTGAGTTGCTGAAAAATTATTATTATCATATATAGCCATCCTCCCCTCCATAGCTAATTGGACCAATAAATAAAAAATAATGATATTGGACCATGAAAATGAAATGCAAGTTTATCATCATCATCATCATTATTATTTATTATTTATGGGATGATAATAGTTTTATAGACTAGTTTCATCGTGATTATCTTTGATTTCATTTTTTTCTTTATTTCTTCTATGGCCCATGTTGAATATCAATCAATGAAGATCGATTATCATCGTATTTTTTTCCGGTGTCTACCAATACATATAATAATAATAATAGGATTTTTATTTTTCTTTTCAAATAAGAAAAAAAAAGAATTGACCTAACCTGACTTGAGAATGAGAATGACCGAAGCCAACACTACTACCACCACTAACACCACTAAATGAACACACGAGCGAGGTCAATAAAAATTAAATTCATTTTTCAGTAGTTTTTAAATTCAATTTTTTTTTCTTCATTTTACCCTTGTGTATATATATTGGACAATGACAATTCGTTACGCCTTCGTGTGTGTGTGTGTGTGTTTGATCTTTGAATCAATATATCTGATGATGGTCATCGGATTTTTCATTATCCAGTTAAGATAAATTTTTTTTTTTTTTGATTTGAGAAACTTTTTTCCTGGTGAGCAACACACATTAGCATGATTAGGATTATTTTATGATTTTACAATAACAATAATAACAACAACAGCAATCAATTTGAAATAAATGACCCATTCTCTTTTTTTTTTTGAATATTGGTGTGTTGACCTAGAAAAAAAAATTATCATCATTTGTGGATAATTTTTTATTAAATAAAAATGATATATATGTCATTATCATCATATTATGATGAATGGGTAAATTGATCAAATGAGACCGTGCCCTTTCAAGATTGAAGAGTGTTTAACGCTCAAAAATCATTTGATTGACTTTTTGATTCGCTGTTTTTTTTCTGACCATTTCAGTCTATTTTTTTTTTTTTGATCAAATATTAATTAAAAGCACAAAAAAAACTTGAATGGAATTTGAAACCAAAACGAATCAAAATGAAATGTTGAAAATATGATGATTGAAGAGAATAAGAGTGAATATATACACTTGATTTTTTTCTTTCTCGGGTCCTCTGATGAAATGTCCAAATGAATGAGATTTATGTCAATCAAACACACACACACAAATGACCAATATACAAGCCCCTTGTTGTTGTTGTTGTCATTTACTATAGCGGCTAACTTTATTTGAAAAAAAAACAGATTTTTTTTCTTTTTCTTCTTCTTCATTAGTTTTTCTCGCTTTATATTCAGATCATTTTTGATTGAAAAGAACATTTTTTGCTGTTGCCTTTTTCTCAATGGCAAGGTTCCGGCTTCTATTGAGATTCTTCAAATGTCCATAACCATAATGAAGTTTATTTATTGTGTCACCACCGAAACCACCACCAACAACACCAACAACAACAACGACAACAACAACAACAAAAACGAAAAGAAAAATTCAAAGCAAATACGAATTAAGCAAATACAGCCAAAAAAAAACTGTCAATAGTTATGGTTTTCAAAGTATTTTTTTTCAGGAAAGATAATATTGATTTGTGGAACAAACCAAAACATTGCATACACACACACGTGCACATGACTTATAATATGGAATGGAATGGAGATAAACACCGAAAAGCATTTTAGCAAACTTTGAAAAAAATTCTATTCACTCATCGATCAATCGATTTATGAGGTTTCAAAAAAAAAAAAAGATTTACATTTATTTCAATGACTTAGCCAAATATAATATAAAAAAAAATACAACGATAACAAGAACAACAAAAAATTTATATTACAAAAAAAAGAAGAATTTTCACCATGGACGCCATACATTTTCATCATCATCAAAACAATCTTGTTGCCGTCGTGGTTGCTGTGAATCATCATGTTTCATAATCTTTAGATTTAATGGATGATTTTCATGTTGTTGATGATAATCTGATCCATAACCAAAATCATCATCATCATCATCATCATCATCATCAATAACACCATCTGAATCATCATCAGTGATTTCTGCATCCGTATCTGATTCTGGAAATCTTTTTCGTTTTCGGTAATTATTATCCGTTATGATTGTTGTTGTTAATGATGATGATTTAATTATTGAATTAGAATTTGATGATATTGAAGTTGGTGGTGAACATCCATGATTCGATGATGATGATGATGATGATAATGATTCAGATGATGGTGCCGGTGATGGTGGTGTTACAAACGTTGTCGTCGTAGTAGTAGTAGTAGCAGTCGTTTGTGATCTTTGATGATTATGATTCTGATATGTTATCGATAATGATTGTTGAAGAAATTCTTTCACCGATTCATATGATATTTTTGATTGATTTTTTGTCAAATATTCACACATTTGTCGTACACATTCTGAATAACCGGCCATATATTGATCATCATCGATTTTTCCTGTTGATTGTTGTTTTTGTTCCATATGTTCTTGATGAAGCTGTTTAACATAATTTACTGTCAATTCAAGTATATCGGCTTTTTCTAATTTACATTTATTATTCTGTGTATATTGTCCAGCTGAATCGACAACAATTGTTTTCAATTGTGATAAACATTGATTTATACGTGCCCGGCGTCGTTTTTCCATCAATGGTTTCGATATACGTACACCGTTCTGTTGTTGTTGATCTAATCCCAATAATACATTTGGATTTGTATTAAATCTTGTTGTCGGTGTCATTATCATCGGTTTCGGTGCATTATTATTGTTATTATTATTATTTGTGGTCATCATCATCATCATTTTTGATTGTGGATTTGGAAATGAAGGACGCTGTTGATGATTCATCATCATTGATGGTATCGACGGTTGAAGTATAATCGATTGATTCATTGATTTTATTGGCATCGATAGTGATGATTGTTGTTGTTGTTGTCGATTTGTAGCACGAATATAGGCAATTTTTGTCATTTTGTCATTCAATCGTAAATCAAACTAAGAATTTTTTCTTGGTTTTGTTTCTCTTTCTTGAACTAGAACAAGATATAGACTGTTATTATGATATGCAACGATACAATTTATATACCTTTTGGTCCGCTTGTTTTTTGAATATATACACGTGTGTGTGTATGTGTGCATATTGCCAACAAACATATATGTTTGGGTTGATGGTAGTGCGTGTTTTTTTTTCTTTATAAAATTTCGTGTGCTTCGGCAACAATTATTCATTCGTTCATTCATATATGGTTATGCACACGACAACAATATCAAGCTCGCGATTGATTGGTCCATAGCGGTACTATTGATAATAATTGAAATAAAGAGGCCGGACCATAGGGTACTTTTTTTCCACTGTGATAATAAAGTATAACATATCCACGGGCTGCTACTGTTAACAATAACAACAACAACAACAAAAAACTCAAGCAAGCAAAAATAGTATATTTCTTTTGATCATATTGCGCTTGTTACATTTTTTTTTGTTTTTTTTTTGCTTTGTACAAGCAGGCGCAACAAGTTGGCTATATCACGTGATCATCATCATCATCATCATCAACGTTGGTAATAAAAATGAAAAAGAAAAAAAATAATGACCGAAAATTCATAAAAATAAAGATAGATCAAACGGGTTGTAAACAATAAATCTTTAGAACGGTTTTTTTTCCGATTTGACAGTTTCAAAGGTCCCAGTTACCATCATCATCATCATCAATGATGACGATGATGACCCTTGTTCTCTCTCTCTCTTGAACTTGTTATTTTTACTATATGAACTAGAGAGATTCGGCATCGTAAAAAAAAAACAAAATTTAAAGTTTTTGGTAATCCAAACTTCATGAGAGAGGTTTCACATTTCAAGATTTTTTTTTTAAATTCATTGTGTTTGTGTCTTTTTCATTCGCCGATTGCAACAACAAAAAAAAAATAAAATAAAATTGTCCGATTGGACCTGGAATCTATCAAAAAGAGTGAAAATAATGGTAACAATTTTATAACAAAATAATAATGACCAATGATCGAAATCACACAGCAGCAGCAGCCCTTTTTATTTGGTCATTTTTGGTCAAACATTTTTTTTCAACCAGGCTAATTTTATGACCAATAAAAACAGCAATATTTATCTATTTATTTTCATCCTTGTTTTTTTTTGGTTAAATGTCTTCATTTTTATTAGAATCAGACTTTTTAATGATGATAATTCAATGATTGACCAATTCAATTGACCTGTTGCAGTATCAATAAATGAAAGTAAATTATTTACAAAAAAAAAATACGGTGACCGCCTCCATACCCATTCTATTTGGTCATTATTTATAATCGATTGATCGATTATAATGGTTAGAAAAAAAGGTTCATTGACCATCATGAACTATTCTATTATTATTACGGTTCATTTGACACCTGACACTCTGGGTTTTTTTCCTCAGTTTTATTTTCATTCTTATTCGATTGTGGTGGACACAACAACAAACCATCGCAAATATGTCAAGAATGTTTTTTTTTCTTGATGATTGAATGAAATTTTTTTTTCACATTGATCAGAAATTCAGACAAAAAAAAACTCTTTGAATGTAATTTTTTGCTTGCTGGAATTTCTTAATCAATTGTGCATAGATTTTTTTTTGCTGAAATTAAATGTCCAGATTTTTTTTTCGTCATAGCCATCATCATCGTTATCATTATGGAACAAAATTTGAAATTTTTCTTTCTTTTTTCTTTGGTGACAACAACAACAACAACAACAGAAAACTAATTCAATGATGTATGTTTGATCTATTTTCGATTTATTGTATAGCGAATAATAATAAAATAAGAAACTTTTTAAAGTTCCATAAGAGAGTGAGGTCAAAGTTCGTTTAAATATATTTTGAACACACACACACACACACACAAACATACATACAAGATGTCATGTCATGTTTTTCAAACAAATGGCAAAAAAATAAAGGCGCGAGCAATAATGAAACAAATATGGACAGCATATGAATACGAATGCAAATTGAATGAATTCCAAGACAATAAAAATATGGAAATTGAGGAATGAAAGAACAAAAAAAAATTGATTTAAATTCAATTCCAAACAGGTAATAAATCATTAATCAACAGGAAAAAAATTGGTGTTAATTTTGATTGGATTTAAATTAGACATCGACAACAGCAAAAATTTTTTTTGTACCAATTGGAACCTAGTCATCTCTCATAGGTAGAAAAAAAAGTGTGATGGACCTACCACATGCCATTAATCATCATACACACGCACACACAGTATGAATTCTCGTCGTGGATAAAAAAATAAAATGTTTCAATATTTACCCACAACTGGAAACACAGCAAGAAAACATAAACAAACATGTTACAAACGGGGAAACAAATTGTCAAATAATTCAAAAAAAATTGTCAACAACGAACAACATGTAACAAAAAAAAAACAAAAATTTATTGGTTGTTCCAAATGGAACTTCTTGAAAGATGAATCTCTCTCTCTCTCTTGGTGCTGTCGTCATATTTTTTACTGCCATAATTTGAACTTTCAACTTTTTTTTTAGAAATGAATAAACTGAATTGTTGTATTTATAAATTGCATCACAAATGACATGGGTATGAAAATGTTTTGTTGTTGTTGTCTTGGGTCAAATGAAAATTTTTTTTTATTTCTTTTTGTCCACTTGCTTTTGTTGTTTTCATCATAGCCGTTTGACCCTCCATGTCCATTAATGATGATGATGATGATGATTGTTGTTGTTGTTGTTGTTGCTATTTATGTAACAAATGAAAAATTCAATTTTCATTATTTATTTATTATCGTCATCGTTGTAGTCGTTTTGGAGCATATTTTTGAAATGGGCCATATTTAGATCCAGTATGTCTATATATAATGCAAAATGTCTACAAGACAAGTGTCCAAGAAGAAAAATATTGATATTCCCTCGATGATGATGAATGCAAGTTCGATTCAAATAAATAGAAAAAAAAAGAAAATCAATTTAAAGAAAATTTTTTTTTATTCTTTTCGGTACATTTAAATTTTTTCTTTCATTTCATTTATTCATCAACATTCGGGACCTTGAACTTTCACTTATGATATATACGGTATTTCATTTCATTCAGGTAAAATTGATAACATTTTGTAGCAAAAAAAAACATCGATTCGATTGATACAATTGAAATTTATTTTCATATCGAATAATTATCAATAGAAAAAACATCTGCATTTGAACAACAACAACAAGAGAATCGAACAAATAAACAAATGTTTTTCCTTTTTTTTTACTTTCTTTCGGTATATTATAATATATGACAGTGGACATGTTGGACACATGTTTTTTTTTCTCTTAACACCACCGCCAATAATAATAATGGTCAACACACCAATAACAACAACAACAGTGAGTGGTGATAAATGTTATCGATGATGATGATGATGATGACCATAATCGTTTGGACAACAACAACAACAACAGAATTTTAAATGATCCATTTAAAAGAGACAGTTTAGAGAAAAAAAAATCTTAATATTTCAACAATGTTGTTGTTGTTGTTGTTGTTGCTAGAAATAATATCAACAATAACAACAAACCCCTTTTTTTCTAAAATATGAATCAATCAATCAAAATGATGATAGACGAATAAGTCAACACTTTGGCACCGAAAATGAAAAATTGAAAAAAACGACGACGACGAAATGATTCCATTTTTTTTTGTCGTTAAAATCGATCGATCATTTTTTCTCCTGGTGTGTGTGTGTGTGCGTGTAAACATGATATCTGTATATGGTATTCAAAGTTCCGTTTTTTTTTCGTGAAAAAGAAATTCTTTCATTTTCTCTTGATGAAGAGAATAAAGATTGAGACAATTAAGACACATTTTTTTTTGGCTGGTAAGCCTCATTTACATTAGACGTTTTTCTTGCAAAAAAAAATTACATTTAATTATCTTTCGGGTTTCACAGTTAAGGTCATCATCATTATCAACAATAAAATTTAATTCCCATGAACTATGCTTGAATTCTTAGTGTGGACATGGCCGATTTCATCATCATCATCGTCATCATTCAAGGTTCAGATATGTCCATCAAAGTTCCATAATAATTTTCGTCTTTCTATTTGATTGATAACTGGTAACTGGTAATATGTCTCTGTACTGTACTTTTCAATGGAACATTTTTTTTTCGTCCATAACCGAATTTTTTTGTGATTTGTAATAATGTATGGCCAAAAGAAAAAAAAAGATTTTTGATTTGATTTCACTTCTTTTTGATGGACTTCATCCATATCTTTGAATTGAATTTGACCGAAGTACAGAAAAAAAATGTACGATAAAAAGAGTGATCATACTGGTCCAGACTGACCTCTTGCTCTTATTTTTTCATCAACAACATTGGGGCAATGGCAAGCGGACAATCAATGTTGTTGGTGTTGCTATAGTTGTTCATACTCGATCATATCGGTCAAGCGTCAAACAATTAACTCTCGTGTATATGTGTGTGTGTATTTTGCGCTAAACTCTTCATATTTTCATCATCATCATCATCGTCTTCGTTTTCGTCTTAACCGAAAATCATCGTTTTTGTCCAGACTAACCAGAAAAAAAATCGGACAAAGTTTTTTTCATGTCTAATTTACTTTCTCTCTTCGGTTTTGTATCACGGTCCAGGTTTCTTCTTCTTTTCATTTTTTTTTTGCGAGACCATTGGGCAGCCACATGTGTTTTTTTTCTGTTGTTGTTGATTCCATACTGGCCGCCACATATATATAGATGATGTGTATGGATGATTATGATGATGATGACCTTTGACCAAATTTATATATGGATACACAGTTTTTTTTCTCTGTGGTCTTGTATTACGTAGTTACAGTGACCAAATGAATGAATGGCTTAACATGACCAAAGTTTTTTTTTTCTTTTTTTTTGCTTTGAAACAAAAAAAAAACGTGCATGGTTGTAAGCTATAGAAGCTCGAGCCAGAACGCGCGACATTTCACGCGGCTCCAAGCATTATGGGGAAAAAAAGGAGAAAGAGAAAAAAAAATACAAACCTTTCGGCTCCACACACACACAGAAACACACACAAGACAGATAGAAACTAAATTTGATCAAATGACCATATGGCCCCTTTATATGAATATTGACCACATACGACAAACATTGAACATGTTTTTTATTTTTTACTTCTCTTTCTCCTTTGACATTTTATTTTAGTTTTTTTTTTTGTTTTCTGGTTCAAGATTTATACACAAAAGAGTTGTTGCATGTATATATATGGCTAGATGGATATCCACCTATGCACATTACCTTTGACCTTTTTTTCTCTTTCTTCTAAACTGTCCTGAACAAATTTTCATATAATCAGAGAAAAATGTCATGAATTTTTTAAAATAGAAAAAAAAATCCCGAAAAAAAATAAATTTTAATGATAATCCATACCCTGGCTATGAATGAAGATTTAACCATCACCATCATCCATTGAAATGGAATTTCTAGACAAGAAAAAAAAATCCAATGTAATTACGAAATAAATTGAAGAATTATATATGTCTAGTGAAAAATGAAAAAATTTCACCCAAAAAAAGGGTCTGACCCAGTAAATTATGGTGTTTATGGTTCGATTTTTATCTTTTGTGCAAGACTTAAAATAACGAACAATAATGAAGAATTAACCAATTTGTTTTTTTTTGTCGTTGAAAGGTTCATTTCTTTTTCTATTCGTAGTTTTCAATAGTAGCACTTAATTTTAATAAATGAGATTGGTCATTAGCCTGACCACAATGACAACAGCAGCAGCAGCAGCAACAACAACTGAAACACCATTGAACTTTGAACCCCGAGGGGCCACGTTCGGCTTTGTTACAGCGAAAATTACGCAATCGGCTACCATCGATATCGGTGGACAAAGATTTGAAAACATTATTTTTTTACACCAAAAAAAAAATACCAGTATATCTGTAGCCTGAAGCCAAGAATTTTTTTTTCAATTCATTTTCAATGTGAATGAGTAACCTACGTGTGTTTGATTCATTATTCGTGTGAATGAACATTCATGACACCCATTCATACGGTATTTTGAAGATTATGTAACAAACATTTTTTACAAGGAACGATTCGAGACTAATTGATTTCGTTCGTTTGTGGCCATAATCGAAAATCCTTTTTTTTTGATTAGCGAAAAAACAGAAAAAAAACATTCATAACGGGAAAATATTCAAAAAGCGAAGGAGAGAACACAAATTACGAATAATTTATGTGACATAACCCGTGAAGAAGAAAAAATATGCCATTTCGTTGTTATTTGAATTCAAGTGCAACGAATTATCTTGAGAAAAAAAAATTCAATTTAAAATTTTAGAGGCTAAGATTCAGGTGTGTATGTGCGAATGACTGACCAGAAAAAAAATCTTGTCAGAAACCAAAAAAAAAAAAAAAACACGGGCAAAATTCACGTCACATCAAACAAGATAAAATCCCATTGACCCTCATTATTTGATAATCTTTTGATCGAACCAAATCGGACAAAACCTTAAAAAAAAATTATCACGATGTTGTTTTCATCACAATCCAATCAATTAATTTAAATGGAACCAAATTGTTTATTATTGTTTTGGTGTGTGTATGTGAAAACCGAAATAGCCAATAGTTGGGGGAGGTTTAATCAACCAAAAGAGAAAAAAAAACATTCAATGTTATCATTGGATTTGAATCAGAAGAAAAAAAAAACTGAACAACTTTGTGTGTATGTGTGTGAGTGACCCATCATGGCTAATCAAATCAAATCAAGAACTGGACAAACAAATAAATAAAATGCAGAAAAACAAACTTATTCTTTTTTTCATGATGAAGAGTTAAAAGTTACTTGACGTAATAAGTTATTTCTTTTTTTTTCTTTTTCTTTGCAAAATAATAATGAAAACAAACGTATTTGTTTGATTTTTTTTTTGAAATTTGAAAAGAAAGAAATTTGAGTATTTAAAATTGGAATAGAAAATCTTATTGAAATCAAAAAAAAAAAGATAAAAGAAATAAGAGATAAGACACACAAACACACACACACAGGAAATAATAAAGACTTTATTAGGCACATTGAATATTATTGAGACTAAAAAAAAAAAAAAACAAATTGATAAAATGACAATTGATAACAACAACGATGACGACAACAACAACAAATAACTGTTGTGACCACAAACAATGTTGTCACGTAAATCAGTGGCCCATCAAATGTCTTTCAGATGGAACATGTGTGTGTGTGTGTGTGTGTGGCCAATCTTATCACATTATCTTTTGGATTCAATCTTTTCTGGCAAAGAAAAAAAATGAAATGATCCAAAAATATAATAAGAAGACGAGACTGACAATTTTTTTTTCATGTGGGTTTTTTTTTGGGGGGGAAACAACAGAGAAAAGAAAGATCATAAATTGAAAATTAGCCATTGGATAGCTGCTGGACAGCCACTGCAACACAATCATTTTTTTTTACTTTTATTGTGTAAACACAAAAAAAAGCAGAAGCAGCAACCACAATGTTCTTTAGATGGATACCTTTACCTGAAAAACCTAAAGAAGATGAACTTTTACTTTTTTTTTAGTGCCAAAATCGTAAATTACTTTTGGGATTTTTGTATTAGTCACCAATGATCAAATAATAAAACCATCTGTGATGAGATTACAATAAAATAAAATAATGAGCCATGGATATTTGACATCGGAAACAATTTCCAACATCCGGTGGTAATTCGGACGATATTTTTTTTTAATGTTCAAGCGATAAAAAAAAGTTTGAATTTTTTTTCCTGAAGATACAACGGGCACTGAATCTCTTTCATCATTTAAAACAGCAACAGGTTAGAGACATCTGTTCTTGGGCCATTGGAGAAAAAAAAATTAACCGAATTTTTATTTTGCACAAATAACCAGTCAAAGATGATGATGAAAAAAAATTCGGTTGTATGTGTAGCACCTTTTTCTAGGATCTCAAGGATTTCAAATATACTAAGATTACAGGTATACACGTTATACAAGTTATATGATTTTAACGGTCATTCAGGAATTTCATCCACCACCTTAAGTGTTAGTGGAATCATTGAAGAAAAAACGACTTTTTTTTACCCACTGCACCGACATAACCGATGAAAAAAAAACATTCAAACCACTTTGGAATGTTTGTCCGTTTTCTTTTTTTTTTTTTTTTTGTTTCACTCCAGTCATAATAAAAAAAATACGTGCACATCACTCAAACACACAGGTATATATTGAAAAAAAATGACAATCTACAAAGTCGATCCAACATTGTCTATTGTTATTTGCAACAACAATAAAAAAAATCTAGATTGGAATGCGGGACATGTGACCTATGTGGATGGAAAAAAATTTCCGTTTTTTTTTCATTCAACCAACCAACCAACCATCATTTACTTTCTTTGATGCAATGGATAAATGAATGAATAAAAAAAAAAAAAAAAATTCAACGACTTTGCCTGTTGCCTGAGTTTATTGGTTTATGTGGTCGGTTGAATTTTTTTCATGTTTTGAAGGTGAAACGATAATGATGAGAATACAGGATACAGGGTAATGGGTTTAAATGTCACGATTTTTTTGCTTATTCATCTGAATCACTATCATCCGACGACGATGACGAGGAATCTTGCGGTTTTTTAGCCAATGTTTGTTTTTGTCCAATTGAAACGTGAATCTTAACTACTGGAGCTGGTGTACCCGGTTTTTTAGCAGAAATAATAGCAGCTGATTTTTCATCCGAACTACCATCTGTTGAAGCCGAAGAATTGAATCATCTAATGCCGAACTATCATCGGATGATGATGAATCATCTGATGACGAACTATCATCGGATGATGATGAATAATCTGATGACGAAATATCATCGGATGATGATGAATCATCTGATGACGAACTATCCATTGCTTTTGCAGTTTTTTGCAGTGTTGGTTTTACGACAAGCAATGGTTTCACTGCAGCTGGTCCCTTTTTCAATGGTGGCTTTCCATTATCATCATCATCATCGGAACTGGAATCATCTGAACTCGATTCTTGTGGTCGTGGTCTTTTTGATGATATATCAATATTCTGTGGTGGCTGTATCGATGTTGGTTTTTTAATCGTAGAATTATTTTTTTTATCATCATCATCATCATCGCTTGAATCATCCAAACTACTTGAATCTTGGGCCATTTTTGATTTATTGTTAATATTATTATTCATATCTTTCTTGTTGATATTCGATGACCAATTAGTATACAATTCTTTCAATGAAGGATATTTAACATTTTTTGATCGATTCAATTTATTCATTGTCAATTTCATTTGACGAAATTCAGGATATAATTTCGAAAGACGTTGTTGATTTTGAATCACATATTCAATGACAATCGAATCGATTGTCTGCTGTTGTTGTAGATTCATTTTATAGATCAATGGAATTTTAATTATCTAAAAATGAAAAATGCTGATTTTTTGTTTCAATTTAGAAAGATCGACACATCAACACGAGCATAAGAATGCACCACACACAACATTCGAAACACGAAAGCATGGAAAAATGTGGTTCCCGTGATTTGTGATGGTCGAATACTATCGATGTAATCGATTAATTTTTTTTTTATTTTAAAAATTCGAAATTTTTTTTACTCCACCTGCATGGAATAAATTCAAATCTTTGAATCGAAAACACATTAAATCATGAAAAAATGTTTGGTTTTGGATTTTCTATCGCCGATTTCGATGCCATTGATTGGTCGATATTATTTTTTCTATCATTCATATTGGCCATTATTTATACATTGATCACTGGTTATCTGATTGGCATGAGAAGTTTTCATATATTCCTGAAATGCGTTCTTGTGAATCCAAGATTATTTTTCTTCATTCTAAGACGACCATCTTATTTGTTTAATTTTACACTTCAATGGGTAATGGGTTTAAATGTCCCGATTTTTTTGAATCTGCTATTGACAACAACTACATGAATGTTTGGAATGCGAATGGCACACGTTTTTTTTATTTTGATTGTGATGCTGGAGATTGAGAAAAAAAAATTCAAGACATGTGTGTACTACTTACCATCATCACCAGCAGCAGTGTTTGTGTGTGTGTGTGTATGTGTGATCCAGGTGTTATGGAATCCAAATTTTGTAAGGATTTCAACGGAAATCGTGAAAAGAAAAACAGTTTTAACGAATAAATTTTTTTTCTCGCTCTCTTACTCATTCACAAAATGCCTTGATTCAACTATAAAATGAGTTCAGAATAATCTTTTTCATTTGATTTTTAAATAATCGATAACAAAAAAAAATTTATATGATATGGTCATCTGTTGTTGCCACTGATGCTAATGATAATGATAATTGTCCATGTTTCATCAAATTTTTTGATTGTTGAGGTCGGATAATCGGATACAAAATACATTTTGAAAACAACAACAACAACAACAACAACGACGACAACAACAAAAAAGCAATAACAATAATAATTTGATATGACCGAGATAAAATTCAGAAAATAGAAGAATGTTGTCGGTTGTAGTGTGCATACCAAACATTTTTTATTAGACCGTTTTTTTTTCATTATCCATCCATTTATTCATCCATCCACGTTCTCTACATTACTATACATGTACACACACACACCTTAAATTGCGTAATACCAGGCCAAATGATATGTATATTCAGTAGAGACCAGACACCATTTGGTGTGTGGCACTATACATACATTTGACATGTGTAGAGATAACCTGAAAAAAAGGGCACGTGGTATTTGATTTTTTTTCTCTTGGTACGTGGTTGTTGTTGCTATCACACGCATACACACACACACAAACACACACTCACTTCCTTGCTGTCCCGGACACATACACACATATTTCGGGTCCCGTCACTACAAAGAAAAACATTCCACACTTTCAAACTTATTGTCGATTTCTTTCCTTTTTTATACTGTTGACAGTCATTATATTAGAAACTAAGAAAAGAGAAAAGAAAAATGCAACAGATGCTTTAATCGATTACGATCACGATCACGATTATCATCATCTGATACCATATTTTTATCTTTTTTTTAAAAACTTTTAGGTCAAAGTTCATTCATCTTTTGGTTAATCATCAATATAAGATTGGCTACTACTGTAAAATTTTTTTTTTTTGAATTTCTTTTTCTTTTGGATGCTCGCGTGCCATTTTCTTGTGAAAATGAAAAAAAAACGACGACTAACGACAAAGATGAAGATCGATCGATGATATTAATTCGTAGTAACTTGTGTGTGACCTTGATGTTAAAAGGAGGTCGCGTGCAACGTGTGCTTGGGACCAAGGAAGTGAAAATTTTATCTTAGTTTTTTTTTCATCGACAATTTTCTATGGAACCAAGAAAGGAAAAAAAATTTCTCATCAATATGTTCATTGGTGATTCATTTCTAAAAAAAATAACAATCAAACTTTCAATCCTTACCTTACAAAAAAAAATTCCAAAAGGGCTAGCTAATTTGTCAAAAAAAAAAAAAAAAAAAATTTCCAAATGGACAAACGATATCAAGATCCATATCATAAGTGTCATAACGATTATGTATACCAGATATATCATATCACCACCGCTACACATATACAGGTTTGTGTGACCAAAACCAAAACGTCACCGGATTGATCGTTATCAATTTATCGTTATCATTTGATTTGGATCTAGTAATTTTTTTTCCAAAATTAATAAAGATATCAAAGCAAGCAAGCACTATTGATCCAGGAACAACGAAATGATCGATACATAATTTGCAAATGAAAAAAAAGGGTTGAGCACTCTCTTTCTCTCTCACGAACACGCAACATTTTGGCAAAAACAACAACAACAACAAAAGTTTGAGTTAAAAATAACAGAAAATATTTTATTTTCAATATTTTTCAAAAAAAAAAAAAAAAAAATTCAATTGTCATACGATCAAAAAAAAAAAAAAAATTTTTCAAATCTTGAAAATGTCATTTGTCAAAAAAAAGTAAAAGTCAATGCTTCCATTCTATTCTGTTCTGTTCTGTTATCCAGAAAAAAAGTGTACCCCAAAAAAAAATAAATAAAACTTTTTTGACTGGAACTTGGACGACTAGCAACAATTGCCATTGTGAATTGTTATTGCCTGTAACAACACATGTTAAAGTCATAAAAAAATTATTATTATTTTAACTTTTAACTTGTCAATTTTTTTCTTTATTTTTGAAAAGTTCAAAAAAAAAGTTTATTCGTTTTTGTTGTTGCCCCAATACCAGATATCTACTGGTCATGATGTTTTCCTGTTGGAAAAGTTATGAAAAAAAGTGTCAATGAATGATGATGATGATGATGATGATGATGACCATATGTCCATGATTATGAATGCCGAAAATTAACTTGTCACGTAAAACAAATAAAAAAAAATTTTTTATTATCAAAAATTATTGTTATTTTGACAACAACAGATCGATATATATCCCAATTAATGACATACACATTGTTGATTCCGGTTGGTTAAACATTTGGTCAAAAAAAAAATCTTGTTTCAAATGCTAAAAAAAAGTCAGAATAAAAGACGGAATTCTTTGGTACAAATAATGAAATTTTGAAATTGACAAGCACGTGTATTGAAGAATTGTTGTTGTTTTTTCTCGATGACCTTTGATCACGATCTTTTCACAAACAACAGCAACGATATATAATTGGATTTCGAAAACAATATTGGCAATTATCAATGTTTTTTTTCTTTTCATTTATTTTTTTTGAAACCTAAAAGAAAATTACTTTCATTCACAAAACGGGTTGATCATCATCAGTCATCTTAGATCAAGTTGTTGTTGTTGTTTAGCTGAAAATAAATTAAAGGCTTGAAAATTTCAGGTTCAGAATCATCATAATCATAATGATTATGGTTAAAACACGTGATCGTGCTATGTATGTGTAAGTAAATGATCATCACAACAATCAAACTCGTGCCAGAACAATAAAAAAATGATAATAATAATTTGACATGACCAAAATGATGATCGTGGTGGTGGTGGTGGTGGTAGTGCTGGTAATGGACACCTAAATTTATGTAGATTATACGTTTTTGACGGTACCAACGTCATTGACAGGTTTCAATAATTTTTTTTTCGTATTCAGAAATAAATCATCATCAATATATACGCCTCCACCAATTAAACCCATTTACCATTTGCTTTATTCACGTATCTCAATACCAAATAATCAATCTGATTTTCATTTTATCGTGACCTGACTGATGATGGCCATCATGTTTAAAGGGTTCAAAATTCGTGAGTCGTCCAAGTTTCAAATTGTTTTTATATTTTTTTTCGCTGGATGGTTGTTGGTTGATGTTGTCCATCAACCATCAATGTGATCCGCCTTTTGGACCAATGGCCACCAGGTGATGGCCGATTGATAATTTTTTTTTGTGGTGGGTGGGTGAAAAAACAAAAGAGGAAAATTGCCATAAATTTTTATATCGAATATATCATCAACGATTGACTCTGGTCAACGATGATTTTTGTTTATTTCCTTTCAATTTCTAGCCATCTGATATATCCAGCCTACTGATGGTATCAAAATATTTGCAAAAAAAATAAGAAAATTCAAATCACAAAACATTATTATTACCTATTCATAATACGGATTCTTACACTTGATTTAATCTAATGTGTTTGTTGAGCTAGAGAGAATGAAATTTTTTCACTCTTTATTTATTTACCAAAATCGATTGAAATCCGATTCCATTCGCGATCATCAATCAAACACACACACACACACATGTATAACCCTTTTGTATATATCTCGGTTATCATCGGTGTCTGTGTTTATGCGTAGGTGTTTTTTTTCTGACTTTCAAAATTCACATTTTCAGTCGATCAGTTTGATCCAATGTGATCAATTCGGTCGAATGATTATGGACAAAAAAAAAAAAAAATAAAAAATAACCGGGTAAGAAAAAATCTTTCTGTGAAAATTATTAAATGTGCCAATTGATGAGTGATAGAAAGAGAGAGAAAGAGAAAAATGAGACTGATACCACACGAAAATTTTTAAATATTACGTCGTGCACCCACACACACACACACAACCGATTTGGTTCACTTCAATGATTATGGAAGAAAAGAATGGTGGAAAAGAAAAGAGGACAAAAAGAATTGGTGGTCAAATTTCTCACCATTTTTTTTTTTTTTTGAAATATCAAATAAGCAGAGATACCGACACACAAATAATGGAAATGATCCTGAAACACTGATTAGTTTGGTCGAATGAAAATGAACAATATATTGATAATCATCATATGCATAATACTATCTATCTATCGATAGTATCGATAGATCAAAATTTCTATATCCTTTCTTTTCAAAATACATTCATGGTCATGGTCATTGCCATATATTTTTTTTTTTTTTTGTTTAGAAAAAAAACCAGTGAATAACCGTATCATTATTATCGATTATTGTTACCATCATCACCATCACTATGATTATCATTATGATTGACCAACTGACCATTAATGATTATATTGATTGCCATTATAATGTGTGGTAACCAACTGTGTGTGTGTGTTTTGGCTAAAACGCGTTGAACTTACATACAAACAATGAAATTCAAAGAAAAAATTGACTACTGGGGGCCGAGACCAAAAAAAAGACCTTATTTATTTATTTATAACACCATCAACAACAATTAGAATCTGCGAAAAAAAATAGTTTGAGGACAAAGGGTGTTGTTGTTGTTGTTATGGTTTTGACGACAAAAAAAAAATATATTCGTGGGCCAATGATAAACAGTCGAATATTGGTATACAAACAAACGGTAGGTTTATAATCATTTATTCGTTTGCGATGGTGAGTAATATTTTAAATATCGTAACAACGTAACAGCAAGTTTTATTCGTAAAAATTTTGTTTTCCACTCGACGATGTGTGTTTTGGTTTTGATTTTAATTTTGATTGTTGTGGTTAACCAGACAATTTCGATGATAACATTGTAAAACGTGCATAGAATAACATTAGCTATTATGAAAATGTTTAAAAGGTGGACATTAATATTTATATGAATTGAAAAACAAACAAAATTTGTTAATATTTACCTTACAGAATATTCCTTTAGTCAATACGGTAATTGTACCGATTTTAATTCCCCATGGTTTTATATTCACCATACGTTCATAATAATTCATGATTAGAAATTTAAATCTTCTACATGATTGTTTATCAATCACTATGATCATTCGTTGTAAATCAAAACGTATTGCATTCAATTTTGAATTGAATTTCGATATGAAATATGTTAATGCGATGATAAAATTAAAATAACATACCAATGTATAATATAGAAAAAATATTAAAAAAATTTGATCATTTTGTATCTGTTTCAACAGATATAAAACTAGCTGTGTTCCAACAGTACCGATAATCAATATCCATAATATTAATCTTGACATATAAAGTTGTATTTCTTCACTAAATATTATTAAACGTGTATATAGCTTTAATAAACGATTTATGTTATATTCAATTAATCGTATATTCATTCGATCATTGATATTTAATTTTTTTCGTTTATTTGTAATCCATTCATATAATGTTAATATTTTTCGTATATCCATACGAATTTGTCGTACAGTTTTCATGCCCAACATCATTGTATATGATCCAATAAAGAATGGACTATATGCAAAAATTGCTGTAAAATTCATTGAAATTGGCAATAGTTGTATCATCAATATAGAGATTATTAGCTGCCATAATGGACGATTGATATTGATTAATTTATCAAATATAAATATAAAGAAACATAAGTTCAATAATGCTAATCGATTGATTGATTGATTGATTGATAAAAAAAAAATATAGATTAGATGATGATTTGATATGAAAAATGTATTATGATGAACTTACCATGAAATATTTGTCCAATAGAAATCCAACGATTCATAAATAAACGAAATTGTTTAAAATTTGTGGAAAATTTTCTTAATGAATAATTAAATAACAAACATGATGATCGAGAATAATTTCCACATTTTTCTATCATTATTCTATACATTTTATCAAAATCATCATTAAATTCTTGCATATAAATAATTAACGTACGAAATGCTAATGAATTCTGTGTATAGAATGTATTATAAATAACAATTTCTGATACAAGACAAATATTTGCAATGAATAATGATATAATTTTTTCAGTCATTTGTTGACCATCCGGAATGATGATTGTGGTTAAATCACCGATTAAAAAACGAAATGTATCCGAATATTGGATATAATTGAAACTTTTTGTTATATAAAATATGCCCAATAATGTGGATAGGATAAATTGTAATTTTTCCAACAATGGTAACAATATGAATAGATGATAAAATCCATATTGATTATTTAACAATAAGAATGATGTTTGATATTCGAACACTGTTCGATATGATGATAATGAATAGGAATTTAGATAGATAATTGAAAAAATTTGATAAATAATTTGTAATTGATTATCCAATTTGGTCATCATTTTGGTTTATATTGATGAATGATGATGGTGATGATTTTTTTTCTCTCTTGAAATTCTCAAAATCGACAGATAGTAGTGTGGCTGATATCACTCTATACAATGGAATCGTTTGCCATGTAAAATTTAATCATTCTGATCTAAAAGTGAAAAAAAATTTTTTCCATTACATTTCAAATTCCATATATCATGAAATGAAACTTGGAAGATGAAAATTAAAAAAAAAAAATTTTAATAATAACAAAAAATTCTAGCCAATCAATCAATCGACCATGAGAGAAAAAAATTTTTTCATTTTTTCTTTTCTTGAAAACAATGCCATTAATTATGACTATGACTACGATGAACTAATTTCAAAATGAATGAATGAGAAAAATGAAAAATTTGTTGAATCGAAATCGATCCACCATCATTTGATTGATTGATGGATGATGATGATGATGAATCGTTGTGTTTATGTGAACAATTTACTCCATAACATTGTGAAACGTATGAAAAATATCATTAACTATATTTGTTTTGTTTTAAAAAATTGTTTTCGTGCAAAAATAAAAATAAAAGAAAAGAAAATATTAATTTTTTTTGCTAGTTGATCGATTAGAATAAAATATATATAAATTTACCTTACTAAATACCGTTTTTGCCAATATAGTAATAATTGTACCGATGGTTTCGTTGTAATTAGCCGTTCATAATACGGTATTTAGATGAAAAAATGTTTTGTGATATTGTGAAATATATTTCAACAAAAATGTTTGTTCGAAATTTTTCGTGTTATTATTGTGTTCAATCTAGCGCCATCTGTACGTTGAATTTTGTATTTTAAAATTTCGTATTTATACATGACTAACACGTGTCTGAGTAGATATAGACATTATATTGTATTTAGAGCTTAGAGAGTATTTTATACAGTTCAACAAACGAGCAATTCGAAATTCTACTTACATTCCTTTTTCCTATTCGTGAATATTCGAATTTGATCATCTAATCATTGGATTTTTCTTTAAAAATATTGATACTTGTTATTCATCATTTTTTTTTTCGCCACAATGTTTTCATCGTCCACAAAGGCCTATGTTGATAGATTTCTATCAGTATTGGATCAAAATGAAAAAAATTTGATGCAATTTTTGGAATCATCATCGGTTGATGAAGAATACAATGAACTTATTGATGAATATCGACGTCAAAGCATTATGGAATCAACAAATCTTTCTGAATTGGATCGCATCGAAAATCGTTATATCGAGGTTGAATCATTATCATCATCGAGTGATGAATACGATGAACGTATTGACCACGAAAATCAACGACTAAATAATAATATACATAGAAATCGACCGATGACAATGGATTGTTCAACACAGGTAACCATGGCCAACAAACATTTGTTGATTATTGTGATATATGATGCCGAATCTAATTTGGTTTTTTTATTCAATTCATCTAGACAGAAGATACCATGGCCACCATAAGTGATAACCATTGCGAAATGATATCATCCGAATTGGAAAAAATGAAATCTAAATTTGACAATTTTTCACAACAAATCCAATCTATGAGTAATGTTTTCAACCATCATCGACAACAATCACCGTATCATCAAGACCAACAAACATCTGTTTCAACGAATGTGGCATCTACTAGTTCCGGAGATAGTTCGATCAATAACGACAATGTAAACATGATGGATGATTGGAAATTTTCCTGTACAAAATGTCGATTCAAATTCGAAACAAAAGCTACGTTTAGTCGTCATTTAAGAAGTCATCGTCCGGGTCAAAAATATTTATGTGAAAAATGTGGCAATCTTTATAAATCTAGATCAATTCTCCGAAAACATTATCAGTTACATTCGAATTTGGAACCATTTAAATGTCACAAATGTAATGATAAATTTAAACGTCGTGATTATCTTTACCAACATATGAGACGAAAACATTCTTAAATTGTGATTATGATGATGATGATGATGTAATTCACAATAGAAATGATAAACATGATAACAGATATCTATATAGAATTTGTGGAAATAGATTTAAATTCAATTCCAACCCGTCCATAATGTAATTAAAAAAATTTTATATTAACAAAAATTCTAGACTATCAATCAATTGACCATGAGAGAAAAAAAACAAGCGATATTTCAATGAGCAAATTTTTTCATTTTTTCTTTTCTTGAAAAAAAAACGCCATTAATTACGACTATGACTACGATGAACTAATTTCAAAATGAATGAATGAGAAAAATGAAAAATTTGAAAAATCGAAATCGATCCACCATCATTTGATGGATGGATAATGATGATGATGATGATGATGATGAATCGTTGTGTTTATGTGAACAATTTACTCCATAACATTGTGAAACGTATGAAAAATATCATTAGCTATATTTGTTTTAAAAAATTGTTTTCGTGAAAAAATAAAAATAAAAGAAAAGAAAATATTAATTTTTTTCTTTGCTAGTTGATCGATTAGAATGAAATATATATTAATATATAAATTTACCTTACTAAATACTGTTTTTGTCAATATAGCAATTGTACCAATACCAATACCCCATGGTTTTGTTGTAATTAGCCGTTCATAATATGTTGTCATATGGTATTTAAATGAAAAAGATGTTGTTCTGGCCAAACATGGCCTACTTAATAACTGAAAACGTATTGAATTCAATCGTGAATTTAATGTTGATATTGTAAATGTATAAACGATTATCATCAATATATTCAATATTAATGCATAATAACAGATAACCAATGAGATGAATTGATTTAGATCAATTTTTTTAATACATACAATAAACACTTGACTACTTATCATGTTGACCACTAATGACCATAATACTAATTTCGATACATATGGTTGTATATCTTCTATGAATAAAATCAATCTTGTATACATTTCATAGAATTTTTTCAATTTTTTTTCCACCATCATTTTACGTAATCGTAGCATTAAATTCATTTTATAATTTTTATCAATAAAAACAATAATTGATTCATATTCTTTTGTTGTTTGATTAATATCGGATTTAAATTTTTTTATCGATCTATTTGCAACACTCATTGCATATGATCCAATCAATAATGCAGAATAGGCAAATGTTGTACAGAAATTGATAAAAATGAATATTATTTGTAATGAACTAAATCTTATAATCATTTGCCATATTGTTTCATCATCATATGATGATGATGTATGAAAATCCAACAGATAAACACAAATATTTAACATGACTGAAATGAAATGAAATGTAGAGAACAAAAATCAATTATCAATTAAATCAAATCATCATCATCACTTACAATGTAATATCTGTACTAGATAGTAGAATCGATTCATAAATTTTTTAAATTCAATTGCTTTCATTAAATTATTAATGGTCAAATAATCAAATAATTTACATGTTTTTATTGAATATTTTTGATGATAATAATAATAATTATTATTATGTTCAATTATTTCCACAATTTTATCATCAGAATTTCTATCATCATTCAATTCACGTAAATAAATGATCATTGTACGGAATGCTGATGAATAATGTGTATGAAATGTATAATAGATTAATATTTCAGCCGCAATAATACAATGACAAAAACAAATGGAAATAATATTTTCAATAAAAATTGAATAGCCTGCAATCAATGGTGTTAAATCATTGATTAATCGTTTGAATGTTGGCGGATATTTGATCAAACCAATACCTTTGGTTAGAAAGTATATAGCTTGTATTATTCCGATCAGGAATTGTATTTGTTCGTATTTTGTCAATGATAATATCAATAATGGCCATGATTCGGATGATGATGGAGGATTTAATAGTAAAAAATGTGTATAAAAATCAAATACAGATGGAAATATTTTTGATGAATATGATGATAAATAGAATTTTGATAATATATGATATGTATTGTGTAAAATATTATCCAATTTGAATATTTTCATCTTCTTTATGTATGGTTTTTTTTCTCTCTCTCTCTACGTTGATAATAATACGTCGTGATGATGACTATGTTTCGAATGTGAATGATAATAATTATTCAAAAAAAATTTCATCTTGATATCAATTCCAGGATCGATAATAATAACAACATATAAATCAAATTGTTTATGTTGTCATTACATATCGAAAATGTCATTTTGTGCAATGAATTTCTCTTCATTTCAAAAAATAATTTCTTCTTTTTTTTCTGAATAAGATTCTAAAATAAGGGTTATATATTAATATTTATTATAATACAATGGGAACTCTACTCACGAACAATTGTGTGTTTCAGAAGAATCGTTCGTCACTCGAATTTCTGACATTTGAATGGCGAACAATTTATTTTATTCAAAATTTGGAAATCAATTTGAATAGAATAGAAAATTATTTTAATCAAATTATCATCATCATCATTCATTAACTTTAATTTCAACATGTTTGTTCGAAATTTTTTGTGTTATTATATTATTGTGTCCAATCTGTAACGCCATCTTTATGTTGAATTTTGTATTAAAATTTAGTATTCATACATGACTAACACGTGTAATATATTGCACGTGTTAGTCATGTTTAATGTTTTATTCCTTTTGTATTGAAATTTGTGCATTTTTTCAGTTTCTCGTAAAAATAATGGACACATTGTCTAATAAAGACAAACGGTACATTCGCGAAAATTTGGCAAAAATAAGCGAGCAGATTATTTGTAAGAAGCCAAGAGCTCAAATAATCGCCGCTTATTCTTGGCTAATTAAAAGAATGTGGGAAATTTCACAAAGCAAAATGAAACATATGAAACGAAAACATCCTTAATTTGTGATTATGATGATATTGATGTGATTCGCAATAGAATTTGTGGAAATAATCGCCGCTTATTCTCGGCTAATTAAAAGAATGTGGGGAATTGCCGAGAAAAATGAAACAATTTGTTTCGAGGTGTTTTGCAATATTGAAAGCAAAATTTGATTGTTGTATTGAATTATTGTATTTTGAATTATACTATTGTCTAAAAAGGTCGATATTGATTCATGGAAACGAATCAATATTCACATGTCATCGATTTCACAAAGCAAAATGCCGGAGTTTCTTTTAATGAAACTGAAACAAGATCTGAAACGGGCTAATCGTTTAAAAATTCAAAATCAGTAAGTTACGACTAAAATACGTAATTCAAACTAATTGTGTAAATTTTTTCGATAATCGTATTGTAGACGGCACAAAAAAGAAAATTTGATCCCAACCATGAACTGGTTAACGAATGCAAGAAATTGCGAAAGGGGATCATTGCATCTGCCAATTGTTCTGAACATGGCACCTTTTTCACCAATTACAAAGACCTATATTATCATTTATGCGAGGACCATCCGTAAGTGTAAATGTAGACAATTTATTTATATAATTTTTCATTACATCTTGTCTATGATGCTATAGAGAAACATTTGTCTGTCCATCAAATGAAAGATGACGATGTTCGTGATGTCCTGCTGCCAGTCAATAATGATGGTGAAGAAACGAAATCCAGTTCTGAAGTAGATTGGAATTAATATTCCACTGGCCATGAGCAAGCAGTTATACATGAAGATATCTAACTGGGTAGATCGTTTTTTGACATTGTCAAATACGAATTGCCAGTGGAATTGTATTCAAAATTCATTGAATTTTGCAAATCGGTAAACAAGTGTCGATTAAAATTTCATATGACACAAAAAGCCATTTCGTCATTTCACGAAGCATATACAAATATATTTGAATTGGACAGTTTGAATCAAAAATTGCAAAATTTTATGACTAAATTTGCTAATTCAAAATATTTACAAAAAAAAAAAAAATTCTCTTTAGAAAAATTGTTAATTTCTAATTTATTTTTTGTAAACTTCAGAACTCACTTATGATTCGATATTTTCATATAATTTCAATTGTGTTTCAAGTATTATTTTCTTCAATTTCAAGAATTACCAATGGATCAACATGGATAATTTCAGTTTTCTTTTTAATTTCATTGTCTTCAACATTCTGAAACTTTTGATTAGAATAATTTTAACTCTGTAAATAGATATGTTCGTATTTAAACAATCTTAAATCAATAATAATTTAATAACAGAATTGTTTGTTTCATTTGACCAACTACAACACTTCCAATTATTGCTAAATTAAATTACAATAACTGCCACGTTTTTTAACAGTGGTTGAAGTGAAGTAGCAGTTGAAGTGGGGGTGGTGGTTGAAATTTTGGTTTTTGGAATTTCGGCATTACATTTTTTCATGAAGATAGATTTTTGTTAATTAGGAAAAGGATATGGTTGTGCACTCCTGATGAAGAAGGGTCAAAGACTTAGCAAAGTTCATAATTTTTCGACCGTCCGATTAGCCGTTCATAATACGGTATTTAAATAAAAAAATGTTTTGGTCAAACTTGGCGTACTTAATAGCTGAAAACGTATTGAATTTAATCGTGAATTCACGTTTGTTCAAAATTTTTCGTGTTATTATTGTGTTCAATCTAACGCCATCTGTACGTTGAATTTTGTATTTTAAAATTTCGTATTTATACATGACTATTACGTGTCTGAGTAGACATATAGACATTATATTGTATTTAGAGCTTAGAGAGTATTTTTTATACAGTTCAACAAACGAGCAATTCGAAATTTTACCTACATTCCATTTTCATATTTTTGAATATTCGAATTTTATCATCTAACCATTGAGTTTTTCATTAAAAATATTGATACTTAATATTCATCATTATTTTTCGCAACAATGTCCACAAAGGCCTATCTTGATAGATTTCTATCAGTAGTGGATCAAAATGACAAAAATTTGATGCAATTTTTGGAATCATCATCGGTTGATCAAGAATACACTGAACTTATTGATGCATTTCGACGTCAAAGCATTGAAGAATTAACAAATCTTCTTTCTGAATTGGATCCCATCAAAAATCCTAATATTGAGGTTGCATCATCTCATGATGAATACGGTGAACGTATTGACCACCAGAATCAACGACTAAATAATGTGCTTAAAAATCGACCGATGACAATGGATCGTTCAACACAGGTAACCATGGCCAACAAACATTTCCATGGCCAACAAACATTTGTTGATTATTGTGATATATGATGCCGAATCTAATTTGGTTTTTTTTTATTCAATTCATCCAGACAGAAGATACCATGGCTAACATAAGTGATAACCATTGCGAAATGATATCATCCAAATTTGGACAAATGTTCTTTCACTTTCAAGATGGGAAATTTTCCTGTCCAAAATGTACATTCAAATTCGAAACAACATTAGCGTTTCGTCGTCATTTAAGAAGTCATCGTCATAGTCTAAAATATTTTTGTGAAAAATGTGGCGATCGTTTCAAAAGTAGAATAACTCTCCGCAAACATGTTAAGTTGCATTCGAATTTGAAACCATATAAATGTCCCAAATGTAATGCTGAATTTAAACGTCATGATCAATTTTACATCCATATGAAACGAAAACATCCTTAATTTGTGAATTATGATGATATGGATGTGATTCGCAAATATCGAACTGGGTAGATCGTTTTTTGACATTGTCAAATACGAATTGCCAGTGGAATTGTATTCAAAATTCATTGAATTTTGCAAATCGGTAAACAAGTGTCGATTAAAATTTCATATGACACAAGAAGCCATTTCGTCATTTCACGAAGCATATACAAATATATTTGTATTGGACAGTTTGAATCAAAAATTGCAAAATTTTATGACTAAATTTGCTAATTCAAAATATTTACAAAAAAAAAATTCTCTTTAGAAAAATTGTTAATTTCTAATTTATTTTTTGTAAACTTCAGAACTCACTTATGATTCGATATTTTCATATAATTTCAATTGTGTTTCATTATTAAGAAGATAGATTTTTGTTAATTAGGAAAAGGATATGGTTGTGCACTCCTGATGAAGAAGGGTCAAAGACTTAGCAAAGTTCATAATTTTTCGACCGTCCGATTAGCCGTTCATAATACGGTATTTAAATAAAAAAATGTTTTGGTCAAACTTGGCGTACTTAATAGCTGAAAACGTATTGAATTTAATCGTGAATTCACGTTTGTTCAAAATTTTTCGTGTTATTATTGTGTTCAATCTAACGCCATCTGTACGTTAAATTTTGTATTTTGAAATTTCGTATTTATACATGACTAACACGTGTCTGAGTAGATATAGACATTATATTGTATTTAGAGCTTAGAGAGTATTTTATACAGTTAAACAACCGAGCAATTCGAAATTCTACCTACATTCCTTTTTCCTATTCTTGAATATTCGAATTTGATGATTTAAATATTGGATTTTTCTTTAAAA
Organism: Dermatophagoides farinae; assembly: GCF_024713945.1. NCBI lineage: Eukaryota > Metazoa > Arthropoda > Arachnida > Sarcoptiformes > Pyroglyphidae > Dermatophagoides > Dermatophagoides farinae. The sequence continues at coordinate 3,501,934 of NC_134682.1, forward strand.
ATATTGATACTTGATATTCATCATTATTTTTCGCCACAATGTTTTCATCGTCCACAAATGACTATGTTGATAGATTTCTATCAGTATTGGATCAAAATGAAAAAAATTTGATGCAATTTTTGGAATCATCATTGGCTGATGAAGAATACAATAAACTTTTGGATGAATATCGACGTCAAAGCATTATGGAATCAACAAATCTTTCTGAATTGGATCGCATCGAAAATCGTTATATTGAGGTTGAATCATCATCATCGGATGATGAATACGGTGAACGTATTGACAACGAAAATCAACTACTAAATAATAATGTGCATGAAAATCGACCGATAACAATGGATTGTTCAACACAGGTAACCATGGCCAGCAAACTTTTGTTGATTATTGTAATACATGAATCTAATTTGGTTTTTTTATTTAATTCATCCAGACAGAAGCCACCATGGCCACCATAAGTGATAAACATTGCGAAATATCATCCGAATTGGAGCGAATGAAATCTCAATTTGACAATTTTTCACAACAAATCCAATCTATGAGTAATGTTTTCAACCATCATCGACAACAATCACCGTATCAACAAGACCAACAAACATCGGTTACAATGAATGTGGCATCTACAAGTTCCGGAGATAGTTCGATCAATAACAACAATATAAACATTATGGATGATCGGAAATTTTCCTGTCCAAAATGTCGATTCAAATTCAAAACAAGAGCTACGTTTAGTCGTCATTTAAGAAGTCATCGTCCAGGTCAAAAATATTTCTGTGAAAAATGTGGCAATCTTTTCAAAAATAGAATAACTCTCCGCAATCATTATCTTTTACATTCGAATTTGAAACCATTTAAATGTCACAAATGTAATGATAAATTTAAACGTCAAGATTATCTTCACTACCATATGAAACGATACCATCCTTAAATTGTGATTATGATGCTGTTGATATGATTCACAATAGAATTTGTGGAAATTCCAACCCATCCATAATGTAATTATAATACATTGTGAAACGTATGAAAAATATCATTAGCTATATTTGTTTGTTTTGCCCCTATATATTATGGAATAGGGGTTGTCTCTGTTTTTTCATTAAAAAAATATTTGTTTTAAGTTGTTTTCGTGAAGAAATAAAAATGAAAGAAAATAAAATATTAATTTTTTTCTAGATGAACAATTAAAATGAAATATAAATTTACCTTACTAAATACCGTTTTTGTCAATTTAGCAATTGTACAGATACCAATACCCCCATTGGTTTCGTTGTAATTAGCCGTTCATAATACGGTATTTAGATGAAAAAATGTTTTGTGATATTGTGAAATATAGTTCAACAATGTTTGTTTGAAATTTTTAGTGTTATTATTGTGTTCAATTTAACGCCATCTGTACGTTGAATTTTGTATTTTGAAATTTCGTATTTATACATGACTAACACGTGTCTGAGTAGATATAGACATTATATTGTATTTAGAGCTTAGAGAGTATTATATACAGTTCAACAAACGAGCAATTCGAAATTCTACTTACATTCCTTTTTCCTATTCGTGAATATTCGAATTTGATCATCTAATCATTGGATTTTTCTTTAAAAATATTGATACTTGATATTCATCATTATTTTTCGCCACAATGTTTTCGTCGTCTACAAATGACTATGTTGATAGATTTCTATCAGTATTGGATCAAAATGAAAAAAATTTGATGCAATTTTTGGAATCATCATTGGCTGATGAAGAATACAATAAACTTTTGGATGAATATCGACGTCAAAGCATTATGGAATCAACAAATCTTTCTGAATTGGATCGCATCGAAAATCGTTATATCGAGGTTGAATCATCATCATCATCGAGTGATGAATACGATGAACGTATTGACAATGAAAATCAACTACTAAATAATATTAGGAAATTAAGAAAGTACTGTCGTTTTTTGTATATAACTTTTTGGAATTGTTGTCCCAAAAATTTGGTAAAGGTTTTGACATCGTGTATGACCTCGATTTATTCTTTGATAACCAGGCTTTAATTCAAAAATAAATTTTTTCCAACTTTGGCTACCGGAAGTGCTAGCCAGCCTCTGGTATTCGACCCATTAAAAATCAAAATTTTAGCCATTTCGATTTTTTGCTCGTGGTGACCCCGACGAAAGAGGTAATGGTCATCTGACCACTCAATGAAAATTCCACATGTCCTGGGAGTTGAAAAAAATTATGAGCGTAATTCTCCCGCAACTCATTTTTTCTAGAGGGCGGGTCAAAATCCATTGATTGAGTGATTGCCAATGGTATTGCCCATTAACAAATTCAATGGGCAATGCCATTGGCAGAGTGGCTGACGGCACATGCATTGCATGGTCGGTTATGCGATTTTTAAAATTTCTAAGAATTTGGAATTTTTCTTCAACCAAAATTTTTTGTTGATTTTTTGGTTAGCCAAAATCGTTTTGTGCAATAATTGATCAAAATTTTTAAAAAATTTTATTTTGAAGCATATTTTTCCTATGGCGGAATAACACAGTGGCTGATAGCGGCCGACCGGATTTTGACCCGCCCTCTAGAAAAAATGAGTTGCGGGAGAATTACGCTCATAATTTTTTTCAACTCCCAGGACATGTGGAATTTTCATTGAGTGGTCAGATGACCATTACCTCTTTCGTCGGGGTCACCACGAGCAAAAAATCAAAATGGCTAAAATTTTGATTTTTAATGGGTCGAATACCAGAGGCTGGCTAGCACTTCCGGTAGCCAAAGTTGGAAAAAATTTATTTTTGAATTAAAGCCTGGTTATCAAAGAATAAATCGAGGTCATACACGATGTCAAAACCTTTACCAAATTTTTGGGACAGCAATTCCAAAAAGTTATATACAAAAAACGACAGTACTTTCTTAATTTCCTAATAATATACATAGAAATCGACCGATGACAATGGATTGTTCAACACAGGTAACCATGGCCAACAAACATCCGTTGATTATTGTAATACATGAATCTAATTTGGTTTTTTTATTCAATTCATCCAGACAGAAGATACCATGGCTACCATAAGTGAAAAACATTGCGAAATGATATCATCCGAATTGGGACAAATGAAATCTAAATTTGACAATTGTTCACAACAAATCCAATCTTTGAGTAATGTTTTCAACCATTATCGACAACAATCACCGTATCAACAAGACCAACAAACATCGGTTACAATGAATGTGGCATCTACAAGTTCCGGAGATTGGTCGATCAATAACAACAATATAAACATGATGGATGATCGGAAATTTTCCTGTCCAAAATGTCGATTCAAATTCAAAACAAGAGCTACGTTTAGTCGTCATTTAAGAAGTCATCGTCATAGTCTAAAATATTTTTGTGAAAAATGTGGCGATCGTTTCAAAAGTAGAATAACTCTCCGCAAACATGTTAAGTTGCATTCGAATTTGAAACCATATAAATGTCCCAAATGTAATGTTGAATTTAAACGTCATGATCAATTTTACATCCATATGAAACGAAAACATCCTTAATTTGTGATTATGATGATATTGATGTTATTCACAATAGAAATGATAAACCAGATATCTATGTAGAATTTGTGCAATGTCATTAGTTATATTTGTTTTGTTTAAAAATTTTTTTTCGTGAAAAAATAAAAATAAAAGAAAAACAAAATATTAACATTTTTTCATGAAGATATATTTTTGTTAATTAGGAAAAGGATATGGTTGTGCACTCCTGATGAAGAAGGGTCAAAGACTTAGCAAAGTTCATAATTTTTCGACCGACCGATTAGCCGTTCATAATACGGTATTTAAATAAAAAAATGTTTTGGTCAAACTTGGCGTACTTAATAGCTGAAAACGTATTGAAATTAATCGTGAATTCACGTTTGTTCGAAATTTTTAGTGTTATTATTGTGTTCAATCTAACGCCATCTGTACGTTGAATTTTGTATTTTAAAATTTCGTATTTATACATGACTAACACGTGTCTGAGTAGATATAGACATTATATTGTATTTAGAGCTTAGAGAGTATTATATACAGTTCAACAAACGAGCAATTCGAAATTCTACTTACATTCCTTTTTCCTATTCGTGAATATTCGAATTTGATCATCTAATCATTGGATTTTTCTTTAAAAATATTGATACTTGTTATTCATCATTTTTTTTTCGCCACAATGTTTTCATCGTCCACAAAGGCCTATGTTGATAGATTTCTATCAGTATTGGATCAAAATGAAAAAAATTTGATGCAATTTTTGGAATCATCATCGGTTGATGAAGAATACAATGAACTTATTGATGAATATCGACGTCAAAGCATTATGGAATCAACAAATCTTTCTGAATTGGATCGCATCGAAAATCGTTATATCGAGGTTGAATCATTATCATCATCGAGTGATGAATACGATGAACGTATTGACCACGAAAATCAACGACTAAATAATAATATACATAGAAATCGACCGATGACAATGGATTGTTCAACACAGGTAACCATGGCCAACAAACATTTGTTGATTATTGTGATATATGATGCCGAATCTAATTTGGTTTTTTTATTCAATTCATCTAGACAGAAGATACCATGGCCACCATAAGTGATAACCATTGCGAAATGATATCCGAATTGGAACAAATGAAATCTAAATTTGACAATTTTTCACTACAAATCCAATCTATGGGTAATGTTTTCAACCATCATCGACAACAATCACCGTATCATCAAGACCAACAAACATCTGTTTCAACGAATGTGGCATCTACTAGTTCCGGAGATAGTTCGATCAATAACGACAATGTAAACATGATGGATGATTGGAAATTTTCCTGTACAAAATGTCGATTCAAATTCGAAACAAAAGCTACGTTTAGTCGTCATTTGAGAACTCATGGTCCGGGTCAAAAATTTTTATGTAAAAAATGTGGCAATCTTTTCAAATGTAAATCAAATCTCCGAAGACATTATCAGTTACATTCGAATTTGGAACCATTTAAATGTCACAAATGTAATGATAAATTTAAACGTCGTGATTATCTTTACCAACATATGAGACGAAAACATTCTTAAATTGTGATTATGATGATGATGATGATGTAATTCACAATAGAAATGATAAACATGATAACAGATATCTATATAGAATTTGTGGAAATAGATTTAAATTCAATTCCAACCCATCCATAATGTAATTGAAAATTTCAACTAAAACCTCTTAAAACGATCATATAAAACAAAATTATACTGATGTAAAGCAATCATAATTTTCGTAAATAAACATTGATAATTATATTGATATATAATCAACACACACACAACACATTCATAGTTTAATACAATTCCAATATTGAAACAATCTAAAACGTCTGCTAATAATAATATTAAGTGGACCAAATGAAAGTAAAGCAATCCATTCACAAACATTTCCCATTGTATGTAACCAATAGCCAGGCATCATTGGTTTCCAATGTAAACGTAATTCATTATTCCACATGTCCCATATGGATCCATATTTTAATACTGATGAAATGGTGAAAATTCCACAACCAATTGTGAATACAATACCAATCATTATGATGATTGTAGTCGTAATCGGTTTCGATTGTATACCATGTGAATAAAGAATTTCATATACATAAATCTAAATTGATTGAAAATAAAATAGAAATAAAAATAGTCAGAATAGAGATTGGTTTCAAAAAAAAAAAACAAAAAAAAAAAATACAAAAATGATACCAATGCACAACCAAATAGCAGACCGGATGGTAGAAAAAGTGTAACACCAATCATATGACCAGTAAGATTTTCGGTTGAACGAAAATTTCCGGTTAAAACCAAACCAGTTGACATGAATATTGTCATAATGATTATTATTCGGTTACATAGTTTAAGATGATCGATATTTTTATATTCATCATCATTATTATGTTTCGAACCTAACGGAAGCCGTTGATTTAATTCACATCGATAATAATGGATTTGTTTATACAGGATTATTCCTACAAAAGCAGCTGAAAATTGAACAAGATTTATTTATTTTTTTGATTATTCTGGTAAGAAAATTTATTTTTATGTTACTATTATTATTTACTTAATGCAGCGATAATATCAAGAAATGTTGAAAAATAACTTGCAGCCGGTAATATGGCACCAGCATCACTGACCATTGGCCATATTGGATATATTAATCCTTTCAATACAGTAACGATGTAACTTGTTGCCGAAAATAAAAATAAATAAATAAAGTAAAAAAAAAAAAAAAAAAAAAATACTGAAATCCATTTACAACTTACGGTATAACACATGCAATAACAATCATAATACCATTGATAAATGGAATTAACCATAACTGTCGTTTTATATTTATAGTTAATAATCCTGATTTTTGAATAAAATGATTATCATGATCATGATCATTATCATTATCATTTATCATTGTTAATGATTCGGTTGTAATTATGGAATATGTGGTTGTATTGTTAGATTTTTTACTATTATTATCATCCGTACTACAATTCATTGGTTGAATGATTAACCATTATAATGGTAATTATATAAATTATATAAATTAGATTCACAAAACAAAACAAACAAAAATGGTTCCTTTTCATATAAATATATATATATGGTCAATTAATTTGTTGTTTCATTCGATTAGACTGGATCTCTGTACATATTGTGTTTTATTAAATCGAATGTAACAAATTGAATTAAATCATCAAAATTATTATTATGTCATTTATTTAAAAAAAGAATCAAAAGAAATCGAATTGGAAAAAAATAATAAAAATCAGAAATAGTGGGTTTATATGTATATAATGGATTGATATATTATCCAGTGATTAGAATGAAACTTGATCCCAATGTTGAAATAATCGTAATCGTTGTGATGTTGAAAATAATAATGGTGCAAATGAAATAATAGCAGCCCATTCAGCAATGGTACTTGCTAAATGCCATTCATAACCATCCATATCGGATGACCAATATAGTCGGAAATTATTATCCCAATATTTAAATGGTGAACCATGATATAAAACAGCGATTAATGCTGTTAAACTGCTAGTAAATGTGGATATGATGTTGAATGAAGTAATAATCATCAAACTGATTGCACGTGATTCTATTCGATCACATCGATATAATTGTTCAATCAGGTAAATCTAGAACCAGAATTAGATAGTTATGAGAAAATGAAAATATGAAATACATTTAAAGCTACGAAATACCTGTATAAGCATGATTATTGGAATGAAACCAAACAACACTGTTACACCGAACATATGTCCAGTCATATTTTCAACGATTCTAAAATTACCAATTAACACTAGACCAAATGGAGCTATTAATCCAAATATGAGAAAATAAAAATTCATTTGATGTAATAATCGTAGTTTATATGGATTATTAATATGTTTGTTCGTTGAATTCGGTAATAAACGGGTTAGATAATATTTGAATTGTTTATAACGGGCCCATATTGTTATGGTGACTGATGATGATCAGACAATCGGAAAAAAAACATTAATTCATAATAGTTAATTTACATATATATGCGACAACACTTACATATGATGGCAATCATGTCCAATAATTGTGAAAAATAATTAGCCGCAGGTAGAAATGATGCCGAATCTGATACATATGGAAAAATTGGATGATAATGACCTTTTTGCCAAGTCAATGCATATCTATCATATAGAAAGCCAATTATTAATGAATTCGAACAATTTTTTTTTCTACTTACGATAAACCACATAATAATGGAATGGATAAACTTCCTAAAAATCCTAATATCCATAGATTGTTTTTGATACGTGTATAGAATCGTCGTTTCCATACCAATATATTGTTGGTGGTGGTGGTATTTGAATTTAAATGATGATCATTAATTTTTTGAAAACCATTATTATCACATTGTGATGAGGATGATTCTGATTCATTATTAGTATTTAAATCTGAATTCTGAATCGAATTGGAATTTTCTATAGAAGTAGCCATATTTTCTTTAGAAAAAAAAGAGAAAACGACAGCACACACACACACTTTGTTATTAGGTATACGATTGGCGGTATACAAAATGCACAAATCAAAGAAACAAAATCAATATTTATTATTATGGATGATGAAAAGAGAAGAAAAAAAAATTTTTTTTCTTCCGAAGATTTTGATGATGATGATGATGACATATGTACGTTGTTTGATGTTTGATGTGTGTCTGTTATTATTATGATAATCAAAAGTATTCAATTTCAATTATTCATCAATTCAATCGAATTTTTTTCTGAATACTATTTATCATTCATTCATTCATCATAGATTCGAATTGATTTATTTTTCAACTTTTAATACGCACACACACACACACACAGAGAGATATTTGAAACAAATGTCCATTGATGATTGTGATAATTTTTGTTTCGTTATAAAAAAGAGAAAAGGAAAAGAGGCAATCAGACACAGGGACACAATGATAAAAAGGGAACATTTCACATTTATAACATTTTGTGTGATGATTTTTTTTCACTGTTTCTTTCGAAATTTAATTTTCATAATATTTTAAAACATTCGTTGTCGTTGTTGTTGTTGTTGTTTGGCGTTTGTCGTTTGTCTTTGACCATGATCATATACCAAACATAAATAATTACAACAAATACAATAATGACTTATGGCTTTAATATTATCAACATCATCATATGATGACCGAGAGAGAGCATATGTGGCAACGAACAAAAAAAAAAAAAAAAAACACATACAACCCCAACAAAAGTCTAAAACAACTATAGTAAAAAATTATTATTATTATGGTCAATCAGTCGAAGGTTAGAGAGTGGACAAACTAGTTTTTAGTTTTTTTTTTCGTATATACGATACGATACCATGTTGATTATGAAATTTTGCTATGAATATATGGGATTCACCATTCGAGGTATCCATGATATATATATAGTTAGCAATTGAATTAAATCCTTTTCCTCATTACTAAAATAGTAGTGATCTTTATTTTCAATATTTTTTTTCCCAATCTATAAAAGACGTCAAACTTATATTGATATTTTTTATAGTCAATATAAGAAAAATAGGGATTTCTTTTTCTTTTTTTTTGAATGAAAAAATTCCTCGAATATATTCAATTTAATTATCGATTTATGATTGAATGAATGACAAGTGATAATGATGATGATGACATGATGTTGATTGAATATAATCGCGATTATTTATTTAGCCATCCAACACGTGTTATTACGCATATTTTTCATTGGCCAATCATTGATGATGATGATGATGATTATTATTATTATTATCAAAAAAAAAAAAATCCCTTTTTAACCACAATAAGCTTCCTACGTTTTTTTTTCTTTTGTTCATTATCGATTGATTGAAATGACAATGAAATCAATTGTTGTTTCAATATATATTTATTGAATAATATAATACCATGTCCGCACGTCAAGATGTTATTTTTAATAATTTTTTTTTCTTTGTTGTTCTGATAAAATTATTATTATTATTTTTGCTTGTCATCGTGATGATAGGTTGATGGATGATGAAAATCACTTGATGAAAAAAAAAGACAAACAAACAAACAAACAAAAAAAATCTAAAAAATTCATTTCATACGAAAATAGAAGTTGTTTTTTTTTTCTTTCTGGTTTCCTCTATCGCACATATATATGACATAATGATGATGATGATGATGATATCTACTAAAAACGTTCGAAATAAAAGTTTGGAAAAAAACCCGATTCATAATTGTATACAATTTCAATGGAATTCTATTTTTGAATTTTTCTTTTATTTTTTTTTTCGTTGAATGATAACGAAATGAAATTGAAATTTACATTATAATCTCGTGACATTACATTAATCAATATATGATCATGATGATGATGATGATGATGATGATGAAGCGGAAAAAATGAACCAACAATGTAGGTGTGTTTGATAAGACTTGAAACAAGAGAATGTGGTGAATGAACGATCGAATTATAATGATTTTGTTTTTTTTTGATCAATATTTTCCATTGTTGTTCACTGTGTCATATATGACAGTTGAAAATTTCATAATCATTATTCCGGTGATAGAGTATTGGAATTTTTTTTTTACCAAATTCCCTCACAACAAAATCGATTCCGGTGATTCATTGAATCCATCCGATCGATGTATAAAAAAAAGTCACTCAATCATATGTTTTGTTCGAATCCATTCGATGGAAAATAATCACGAATAAAATCTTCACATATACGGATGAATGTTCGACAATTTTGTAGATTAATATTCAATTCAATACTGTCTTCTTGGCTACGATACGGAACTGTTTCGATTATCTCATAGATTCGTCCTTTTATTATTTCTACTTCGGATTGTTTACGACGAATTTCCTCCAAAAGCATTTGACGACCATCATGATCATTGGCGGTTTGTCGTATTCTTTCATTGATTGTTTTCAGAAAGCCAACATATGGATATAATGCTTTTGTTAGCTGTGCAATTGTTTCGATTTGTTCTAAATATGAAAAAAAAGAATCTTTGTAAACAATACAATTGGCAAAATGAAATCAATAACCTACCTATAGAATCTTTCGGTGATGGATAAAGATGTACACGAATCTTATGATAACTAGGCTGACAGAGTAACATTATCATGATGATCAATATAGTAATCGAGATGGCCATTAAGGCATTGTCAAATTTAATTTTTACCGACATTATTTTCTTTCGTTTTTTAAACTCGTTCCATCCACCCAACCAGCCAACAACAACAATAATAATCGCATACCAATATCGATATGATGATTGATCAATCAGACATATTTAGGAAGAAATCATTATCAAAACATCTTATCAACAAATTGTTACCAATTGATATCAATTTAGGTTATCATAAGAAATGCACAATTTTGCACAGAAAAAAAAATCATCCACAATTATGATTGTCTATCAATAGATGGCATGATTGAAAAAGAAGGTGAAAAAAATGCCATGCATTTACACCAATTGACATGCATTGTTTTTTTGAAAAATGATTTATGGCCACATAAAACCTTGAGATGATTGGATTGATTAAAAGTTTTCAATTATTTGTTGATCAAAGTACGTGTAGTTACCTTAGTAATATAAAACGATGTATAATAATAATCATAAAAAAATATATGGAATGCAGATCGAAATCCAAAAAAAAAAACCCAAACAACGACATCCTGTTAAAAAAAGCAAAAAAAACACCATTCAATTAAGATTCCATCATTACAAGTTTAAAATTGAAAAATAATAATTCGAAATTTCGAAGGTTTTGATACACACACACACACACCGTTTATACAACTTTATGTGAAGGGGCTATTTTGATTTGAGTTGTGTTTTTTTTTTTTTTTTTTTGGTGGAAAAAAACATTCGAACATGTATTATTATTATTATTATCAACCGGTAATAAAATTAGCTTATATTTGGCAAACGATCAATGTTGCCATCACGGTGTCGGCATTGATTTGTTTGAAATATGACGACAATCCTATGATAATCGTTGGATACAAATCATGGATAAAGTATAGGAATCAAAGTGAATTATTGGATGATGATGGTGGCTATAATTATCATCCATATCGTCTATATATGATATTTTTGGCCACATATACAGCATTTACAGCCATCATTATGGCAATGTATTTATCATTTATGGTAATTCAGTTGTCAACCATTTTCTTGAACAATTCTAATTTTCAATTCTAATTCTTTTTTTTTTCTCTCTCTCTCTCTCTCCATTCATCGGTAATTAATTATAAAAAGTTTGTACGACGTATTTTTCGACGATTCTCATCATTTTGGTCAATACACAAGATGTTGATAACATATTCATTCATTTTTGAAACCGATTGTATATGTAATTTTATTTGGAATATTATTGAAAATGGTGATCAAGTGATCAATACTATTGGTATTGAACAAGAATGGATTATAATCAAAACATTAATCATTGCCATTTGTCGTTGGTTTTTATTAATCATATCAACAATGTTTACATTTGGTTATCTAAAACGATTAATGATTTCTGGCCGATATCGTCCAAAATTTGGTTGGTTTTCACAGAATCTATGTGATTATCTTATCATTCGTTATCTATATTATTGTTATCATCATAATCATATGTCAAATTGGTTATTACATTGGACATTTACAATGATCATATTTTGTTTTTATTTTGTTGACATTCGCCCACTTGTAACTATTTTCCGTAAGACAATTTAAATTCTGAATTTTTTTTTTGGAGTTTCCTAATATATCGTCCTTCTTTGTGTTATTTACTATCACATAAAGAAAAAAAATGAGGAAATTTTCTTTTTTTTTTCGTTTGACAAATTGAATACTGATAAGCCATATATAATTATCATCATAAATGGTAACCATGATATTATTTGGTGGATGATGATGAAAAAAAAATTCAAATTTGAATTTTTTTTCCTTCTTGGAAGCTATTTCTACATACACACACAGCTGTTATTATAGCTGAACAGTTGAAAAAAAAATCATTCTCTCTCTGTCCAAAAAAAAAAAAATATCAAATCAATGATAAATCTTGAATTACCTTGAGAACAACGAAATAACGTTCATCATTTCAAGATGATAATCATAAATTTTTCAAAAATGCAAAATTATCATCTTGGAACATCAACTAATGCAATGAAATGAAATGATGATTTGGTGATGAATACATCAAGGTTAGTAAAAAAAAAAATTTTTCTTTTTTTTCTGATAATAATTTATGCACCATCATCAATCAATCAATTAATCGATTTATCGATCAATTATTGATTATCCTGGTTTTTCTGAATGATCATCATCATCATCTTGATCATGTTGATGATGATGAGAACAAAGTCCAACCAACTTATATCCATCATCATAAAATAAATCTGCTTACACAAATGTGGCTTAACAATCAAACATTCGATCATCAGGTTTTCGATAACATGATGATGAGCTGATTAAATATCAAACATTTGTTTCATGCTTTAATCACATGTTTTTGTTGTTGTTCGCATTCTATTCCGGATGAAAATTTGTTACTCGTTTTTTTTGGTTTTATTATTTCACACACAAAAAAAAAACACAAAGGTTCATGTCCTAATAGTTAACAAGATGTTAAACAAACAAACAAACAGAGTGAAAAATAAAGAGAGAGAGAGGTAAATGACATAGAAAAAAAAACGAAAATCAATCAATCAATCAAAAAGAAAAACCCTGGTTTTAATCAAGAATCGGAAATTATTATTTATGGAATATTCTTATGACATGTTATTCACCCGCTATGTGATTGACAAGCTGTTAAATCATCATCAAAATCATCATCAACATCGTCAATAGTAATTGGATTCATAATTTCAATCGTTCGAAAGCATCAAAAATATAAAAAAAAAATCGATACCGGAAACAACAACAATGAATGGCAAGTAACAGATAGTAAAAAAATAAAAATAAACAAACATTTCAAATGTACAAATAATCATCATCATTAATGATCATTTTCTTTCTTTCTAGCAATTTTTTTTTTATTATTATCATGGCCAACCACCATCATCAAAATTGTGACATCGGTCATCATCATTGTTGAATAAATGAATGAATGAATGAATAAATAAATGGTCAATTCGGAATATAACAACAACAACAACAACAACTAAAAATGAAGAAATCTCATTAAAATTTAAACCGATTGTCATTGATCATTGATCAATCAATTGCCAACATTTGAATGAATCAATCCGGATTGTTCACTTGATTTATCCAAGTTCAAATGAATTTCTAATCAAAAAAAAAATTTTGAATATATTTAATATATGTTCTCGACATTTAGATATCTGTGTCTATGTGTGTTTTGAATTAGACAGAGAGAGAGAGAGAGAAAATGTATATGTACGCGTCTAATATACAACAAAACAAGTATATTGTTGATAAAATATATACATTTCACTTTTTTTTCATATATAAAAAAAAATCATACGATTCATCGTCATCATCATCATCATCATCATTGCCGAATGATTTGTTTTTCTTGTTTACGTTTTTTGTTTTGTTTTTGTTTTTGTTATGTTTGTAGACCAAACCACACTCCATTATAATGGATATATATGGTGTGTCTACATACAACGAAAAACGAAAACCAACCATATGGTTGAAGAGATAATCAAAACAAAACAAAAAACACACCATTTCCAAATGGCATCGTACACGAGTTTTTTTTTTTTTTTTTTTGGTTATCACATAGGAAGATTTTTTTTCTTTCTTTCTTTCTTCATCCACTTTTCAGTATTGAATTTCCCTAATCATCAAGATAATCATCGGTATGGTTGTTGTTGTTTTTTGTTGTCACTATGGTTTGTATTTTTTTTTCTGGAGCATCAAAAACATTATCATTATCATCATTACAATTTAATAATGTGTTTGTGTATATATTTCACATTCAATTATATTATTATGGATTATTTTGTTCTATCTATTTCGGTTACAATTATCCTTGTCCGTGTTTTTTTTTCTGGTTTAATCTCTTTTTTATTTGCCTTGGCTCTTTAGATGACAAAATCCCTCGTATTCATCGTATGTGTTTGGTTATATTTATAAACAAAAACAACGACAACAATAACAACAACAACGACAACAAAACACGAACGGGAATATATAAAAATAATGGGCTAAATTCATTATGAAGCACACACGTACATATATCATAATGTTATGGCTGGCTGGTTGGCTGGCATTAACATTGGAATTTTTTTTATATATTCATTCAATTTTCAAATGATGAAAAATGATAAAGGAAAAAAAATTGGTAGGAAAAAAAAACACGCACACACACACACACACAGAACACATCTTTACAGAATTTGAACCACACAAACGATTTTTTGGTTGATTGTTGTTGTTGTTGTTGTTGTTGTTGATTGTTGATGATGATCTCTATATGATCGCCTACGTTTTTTTTTGTGTGTGATTCTCTATGTAATAACATGATGTTCATACCATTGACGTCAATAATCATAAATAATGATGATGATGATGATGATGATGTTTGTTTGTTTGTTTGTTTGTTTGCCATAGCAATAGGTTTACCATGATGGAATTGTCAACAATTGTTGTAATTAATGTGCTGTAATAATCTTGTAATGTCATTAATTTTGACCATCATCAGCCATAGCCAATCCATAGTCAAATATAGTTGATTATTGTGGCTAATTAAAAAATAAAATTTTTTTTATTATTATTATTGTATAATTAATCAAACACACACACAGTGGATTGTGGATGATATGCATTATTTTTTTTTTAATATCTAATTTCCAAGATTCAATAAAAAAAAATGACGACCTTTAAACGAAACAAAAAAAAACTGCTTTTGGAAAACCAAATGAATGCATAGAATGAATGGTTTTTTCCCAGTTTCATATAATAATCACAAATTTTTTTTTTTCGTTGTCAAAATCATATTCACAAACGATGGCAATGACAATTAAATTTTCAAAAAAAAAACTAACGAATGTATCTAATTGATTTTGTTCTATGGAAATCCTGTCTCTTTTTTTTCTATTGAATGTCAATCACAATACAAAAAAAAAAAAAATACCACAGACACATACATTGGAAAAAAAACAGGTTGGCAGCCATATACGATTCTTTAATCAAATTATCGGCCAATCAATTGGGTTTCTTTTTTCTCTTTATAACCAAATTGAATCCTGTGTGTTTGTATGCAATGGAATTGGATCAAGTTTTGTTTCATCAACAACAAGAAAAATGGACAAAAAAACTCCTTCATGAAACAATGCAATTAATACTTTGTATTTGTATTTTTTTTTTTTACTAATAATTTGATTTTTATTATGTCAAGTCATCATTATCCAAAAAAAAAACGATGCAGTGATTTTTGGGTGATATAAATTTTTTTTTTTTTTTTTTGATCATCCATATTGTTCATGCATGTTGTATGATCAAATAAGTTAGTGTTGATGATATCTGATGATACCTGTGTGATATAATAATCATCAGTCTATATATATTACAACACACCTGTTGATATTGCTATTTTACTTGGCTATTAGTACCGATTGGTACAACAAAACTAAAACATAAAAAAAATGATGGGCGTTTATTTTCCCTTTACATAGACATCTAACCTGTATGGATGAATGAATGAATGAATAAAAATTCGAGGACATAGAAAAGAAAAAAAAATAAACAAATTTTCACTTCCTATTTCGTTTTTTTTTTCACGAATGTTTTGGCCTCGAAATTGATCGATATTTATCGTCTGTTGATTTAAAACAAAAAACGATGATGATTGGTAACCCGTTTTTTGTTGTTGTTGTTGTTGAATGTTGAAAAAAAATTAGATAGGCCAAATGAATGAAAAAAAAAACAAATTAACTGATCAGGTAAGATCGATTATTATTATGCGAATTACCAATTGGATTGTCATCATTCACCGGTATTGCAAAAAAAAAGAGATCAAGAAAATAGAACTATAGTTAGCCTCGATTCTTAGATAGCTTGTTTGTTTGTTTCTGGTTTTATCATTATCTGTCATTATCGTGATGTGTGTGTGTATACATTCGTCAATTATTATGTCAGTTTGTGTTTGGTTAATGTCAGTGATGAGTATGTACTGATTTCGATGGTAACTTGTTGATTTCAATGGTAGTTGGCTTAGTTTCATTATCTGGGCCAATATCGTGTGTTTCAATAGAACAAAAAAATTCAAACAAAATTTCAAACAAACGAATTCACATCTGGAATTTAATTTCAAAATTTTTTTTCTTTGTTATGTCAATGGCTACTTAGTCGATGGACACACTTTTTTTTGTTTTTATTTTAGCCTAGTTATGAGGCAAAAAAAAATTCCAAATTTGGTCAAAGCTAAATTATTGAGAATTCATTACATTCCAAAATAGGATAGGAATGTTTTTTTTTATTTTGGCCAACAAGCTAGGTGCTAGCTGCATTGTCCATCGGTTTTGTTTTGTTTTTTTTCCATTTAACAACAACCTGATTGATTGATTTTTGAAATGAAAACCAGAAACAAAATGGAAATAGAAACAAAAAAAAAATTTCCAATCACAATTTTTTTTTGGAGGAAAATTTCCTACCAATGTCGAAATAGGAAAATTTTTCAAAAACAAAAAAAAAAACATTCGAATCAATAAACCTTCCAATTTCCTCAATTTCGGTGGATTCACAATTGTTGAAACAATGTTTATCATCATCATCATCATCATCACAACAACAATCAATTGGTACCCAAAAGAATTAATTCGGATCATCATATTATGATATATCTAATCAGATCGATAATCGTGATTAAATCAGAAAAAAAATGTTTTCTAAGGATCCTATGATCATCATCATCATTATCAAAGTATCAATGTTAATATAAATGCCGCCAGTGATCATAGTTGACAGACACAGATTTGTTTGTAATAAATACATACGTTGGATGCAACAGCAATGGCAACAACAACAAAAACAACAACAACAACAACAAAAAACAAAAATATCTCCTCCTTTTTTGTATGATTGCGGTTTTTTTTACATACATTGCAGCATTGTATATTTTGTTGCTGTTGCTGCCGCTACTTGTCGATAATATGATTTGTGTTTTGTGGCAGTAATGATGATGATCATCATCATTTGCCATTTAGACATACGGCTGGTGTGTACACACACACATTGTGATTTTTTTTGTCGTTTTTTATATTTTTTGTATGTGATATTCATTCATTTCAACGAAAAAAAAATACTTTTTTTCTGTTTTTCTCTTTTTCTCTGGATGTACATTTTTTCTCATTCAAAATCAATCAGATTTCATTATTCGAATTTATTTTATTGGATGAATTTTTTTTTTGATTGATCGATTGATTGATTGATAATAGTGTGAAATCCAAGTGTGTGTATGTTTTTTTTTGTTTTGTTTTGTTTTTGTACCTGCTTTCAACGGTGTACTAAATATAACACACACACACACGTACCTGTGTTTTTTTAAAAATTTCAATTTTTTTTTCATTCATTCTTCATTTCATACCGAAATTGTCTTTACTGTGTACCATACATACATACATAACATCCTTAATTGTTTGGACACGTATCCACGGATCTAATAAACAATAATAACATCTAATCCATCTATAATGAAATTGAAAAGTTTTAAAAATTATGTACGACAACGTACAATTAGCAATAGTAATAATAGTAATAATAAAAAAAGTCAAAAATCAAAAGATCATCATCTATCATATGATACAATATCATTGGCCGGTAATTTATTTCGTACAGAATTAAATGAATCACGACGAAATTCTCGTTCCAATTCTATTAGTTCAACACGAACCGATATTATGGATAGTTCAACATCAACATCAACATCATCATCTTCATCGTCTTCATCATCATCATATGGCCGATTATTATCACAACATTATGGACAAAATTCCTACAGTTCATATGAAGATAATGATGATAATGTTGACCAACGGTCATCATCAGATACAATAAATTCATCAAATGAATTGGCTCAATTAAAAACCATACATCATATGTCGGCATCATCACCATCCATATCGTTTCATCATTATCGACCACAACGATTATCAACAACAACAACGACGACAAAAACAGCAGCAACAACAACAACAACAACAACGGTTATCATAACTCCATGTTGAATGGAAACATTTTACACATAAACATTTTTTTAGTGATATACACACACATACATACACAACACAATTTGAAAAACATCAATTGGCCAATTTTCATTTTGGATCTCACAGACACACACACACAACAACAACAACAAAAAACAAACAAAAATCCATTTGAATTCAATTTCAAATGGTTTCTATTTATTTTCTTTTTTTCAATCATCACTTTTTTTTATCGAAAAACAAATGATCATCAAATGGCCACAAAAACAATTTCCATTTCGATACAATGACAATCGCGAGACAATTATTATTATTATTATTATTGTTATTTTATTGTTATTGATGAAACAAAAAAACAACAAATTGTAAATTTTTTTTCCTTCGATTAATTGATTGATATTTGTATTTACACAACAACGAAAAAATGTGCAATAATAATGGCACAATCGCCTTTCTATCTCTGTGGTTTTTCTCTCAATTTTATTTGCTTGGATTTTATATTCTATTTACAATCCTAGTCAATTGTGACGAAATAAATAAATAATGATTTTATTTGATCAATTAATTTTTCTGTTTGAAAATTTTTTGTTTTGAAAAATATGATCATTCGATGGGTAAAAGATTAGAACGCCATCTGTTGGTGACGGTTTAATGGACAAAAACGCTATTCAAGTAACAGAAAGCGCCATCGTCTAGTTGGTTAGAAAAGTATTTCAAAATTTAAAAATACACTCATACCTCGATATACGGCCGCTCTTTATACGTCATTTCGCTATAACGGCACTCTTCAATTAAGGCACGTTTTCGATTTACGGTCTAAAATGTTTCGCTATAACGGCACTTGACATATAAAAAATTTTTTTTCGAAATAGCTACATGTTGCCAATCTCATTCAGCATACGTGCTTTATGTATGACACATAGCGGTATATATATAAGACAATGTAAATTGTAAATGTAAATGTAATTTCTATTCGAATAAAGTTCACTGTTGCTCACTTCGATGATCATTGTTGACTTGTTTTGTGATTTTTTAGAAAAAATGCCAAAAGTACAATTATCGACTTCGATTAAAAGATGCCGAAAATCAATCACGCTTGAAACAAAACTCGAAGTATTACTTCGTATAGAAGCTGGAGAGAGAATTGTTGAAATTTGCAAGGCAATGGGGCTTGCAAAATCTACCATTCAAACTATTCGTGATAAAAAAGAAGAAATCAAAGCATATTCGCAATCTGCTGCACATACAAATGTCGCGAGATTAACCCGACAACGATACTGGGTTATTGAAAAAATGGAAAAACTATTGTTTATATGGATTCAAGACAATAACAAACGTAAAATACCAATGAATCAAATGACTATACAGCAAAAAGCTTTAAGCATTTTCGAAAATTTGAAGAATGACCATACCGATGAATCTGTTAAAGATGTCACATTCCAATCAAGCCGAGGATGGTTTGAAAAATTTAAAAATCGATTCAATTTGCGTAATATCGAGGTATTAGTGTATTTTTATTATTATTGGATCCAATGCAAGATGATTCACATTTGAAATCAATTGCAAATATTCTATGTACTGGTAGTGATGTAATGTTATGACCATTTCTGTTGATATATCTAATAAAGAGATATATTTAATTGGTTAGTATTTTAAGGGTATTTATATATATTAATTATTAATATTATATATTATATATATTATAAATAAATAAATGTAAATTAACCAATAAAGAACCACATCATCACTCTCTATCAAAAACAATAAAAAGGAAAAGCCTTTTTTAAAATGCTCATAAAATTTTAGCCCCTTCAAAGCTAACACCTATCAAGCTAAAAGCATAAATAAATATATATAATTGCTATATATAAAAACACCCCAAAAAACACAAAACTCGAAAGATAAAAAGATTTTATATTGACTCTTGAAACAAAAAAAAACACTTGTATTGTATTGCTGCTCTTTTGTCATACACAAACACATCATCGACTCACTGCATTTATTTTCATCTTATACTTATTGTTTGTCTTCTTTCCATGTTCTCATTTTATATTCTTTTATTTTGGCTAAATTAATAAACACCATATTAAAAATAAATTCAACAGAATGCGATAAAAAGATTCATGAATGATTTTGGATACCCGACAGTGGTATCAAGTGATAATTCGAAAGCCTTTATAGTCATCGAAAAAATGTATAACAAGCATGTTAATGAAAATAAAACTGATCAAAATGTTTCATTGAAATGGCATCATATAACGGTTTACTCCCCATATCGTGGTGGTCTTTGGGAGCGAGCTGTCAAAACAGTTGAAGAAACGATGCAAGCAATGTCGTTTGGAAAATCGTATAAATTTGAAGAATTTGTATCACAAATATCAGATGTTCAATACATTGTAAATTCTAGATCTGGGGCCAATGATTTTGATGCGCCTATAACCCCTTTGATGATGCTTAAGGGGGATAGGAACTGTAGAGGGCGTAAAAAAACGCATTTTTTGTTAAATGATTGCTCTTCAATGAAACGTTAATTGATTCAGCCAAATCACTTGGTATTGTTGGTCTAGCTACATTACAAATGAATATTATTGATAATAATCAAAATAATGGAAATTTATCGATAATCAAAAATATTACACAAAATGATGACGATAATAATAATGATTATAATAATATTGTTAATGATAAAAATATTGATATATCATCATCATCGGCTACAATCAATCAAAATAATAGTAATACAACGAATAATAATAATAATAAATTACATACTGGTTGTAAAAAACGTGGCCGTAAACGTAAATTACCAATTGTAAGTTTAATAATTTTGTTACGATTTCTTTTTTTTGATTGATTTTTTTTTTTGGTTAATTTTTTTAATTTTTTTCCGTTTCATCATATATTAGTCAAATGATAATAATAAACCGGTTGTTGTTAATAATAATAATTCTAATGATGATCTCAGCACTACTACTATTACTACTATTGTTACTAATCCCGTCAAACCTATCAATGATAATGATAATAATCAATTTAATAATGGTTCAAAAATACATAAATCATTCTCATCAACAACAACAAACCATCAATCGAATGGTCTCAATCAAAATTTAAATGATATTAAAATATCAGATAAACCGATTATAGAATCGATCACATCATCATCATCATCATCATCACCACCATCATTGTCATCATTATTATCATCATCATCGTCATCGTCATCGCCACCAAAATCCAATGGTTTAGATAATAGAAATGATAAATGTAATGTGAATCATACACAATTGAAAATTGTAAATAATTTACAAAAATCGATAATTACGAATGAAAAATCCATTGTATCATCATCATCATCAACAACAACAGCAGCAGCAGCAGCAAATGTTGGTGTTGGTAGTATAATTTCCGAAACAACATTTAAAGCCAATGATACAAAAATATTGAAAACAACACCAGCAAATGTTGATATTAAATATGAAATACCTGAAGGAAATTTAATACGTGTAGAACCACGTCGTGGTAGACCACCAAAAATTAAGCAAACATCAACATCATTTACTACCATTCAAAATCAACAGGTACCAAGATTAAGTCCATTGGTTCTGTCAACAAAATCAACAAAAAAATTAATCAATGGATTGTTCGCTTACTGTATAATGGACAATCAACGTTCAATACCCTACAATCACACACACACACACACATTGGCTTCCACACACTTCTTGACCTAACTCGTTGGCCATCAAGCAAGTCGTGTTTTCATTGATTCCATTAGCCAACACAGACTTTCAATTTTCCTTTCACCTTTTTTGGATACACACACACACACTACAAATGAACACAATTTAATTTAATTGAAATGTATTTTTTATTTCATATTTATATTCTTTGTTAGGCTTTTATTTTTATTTTATTGTTGTTGTTTCCTTTTTACTACTTGATCGATTATCATCCTTTCCTGGCTTATTTGTATTGTTATTATTTTGAATGCCTTGATTGGCCATCGCCGATCTATTGGAAAGAGAATAAAATTAGTTTTATTTAAAAAAATACCCTCTTTGGTCGATGGTTTCAAACCCGTACAACGAAAAATCATCCACACGTGTTTTAAACGTGATGATCAACGTGCAGTAAAATTGCTACAATTAGCCGGAACGGTTTATGAATTGTGTGCATATCATCACAATGAAATGTATTTGATGGAAACTATTATCAGGTTTGCACAAAATTTTACTGGAAGTAATAATATCAATCAACTTCGAAGACATGGTCAATTTGGTACAAGATTTGAAGGTGGCACAGATGCGGCTCAACCACCTTCAAACCTTGTTCCAAATTGACTTAGTGCTTAGTCTGTGAGCTGTAACTTTGACAATGCTTTTGAGAACTGTGTTGGCAGCGACATTTCTGTTGTTGCGGTTATAAACAGCAACTTTTGAACTTGCATCATCGATTTATTCGCTGCAAAGACTGTTTTGTTGTTGTCTTTGTCATTTTTGCTTTAGAAAAGCAATATTTTCGTTTTTTTTTGGTGTTTTTTTTACCTTTATTTGTTATATAAAATGTCCAGCTTCAATGTAATGGTATGTAATAATGTATTGATATGTGTTTACATAAGTGTGTAAATGCTATGTAATTTTGTTTTGTGTCTATGTATTTGTGATATTATGTTTTGTTTATGAATGAGTGAAAAGGCCCGTGACTGGTGAAGAATAATATGGTGTATCTGTTTGGTAGAATATGGTCTGGAAGGGAGGAGTGAAAGAATTTTCTAAAATTTTCATTTGAGTTATCCAGGTATTTTTTGAATTTTTTTGTGATGTGAGGAAACCAGATTTCGGCACCGTAGGATAACGCAGGTCTAAGGGTTGCCGATATGAATGCCCAATATTTTGACGGTGTCTGATGGTTGTATGAGGAGATTGTTGAGAGACACTGGTAGTTTTCCTTGATTATGTAGACATAATAAGATGCTAGTCACCATGATTGAATTTGGTTGAAGCAGGAGATGATTTCTGATCTGAGACCGTGAATGTCGTTATTCCAGACTACAGCAAAAGTTGCATTGGTCTTACAAGCTAAAAATGCTGGTGCTGTGCTTCAAGATGATGTAATAATAAATTTTTTGTTAAATTCCTTGCTAAATGATTATGAAAAAATTAAAGAAGATATCCTTGATAATACTGACAATATTCCTATTTCTTTGGATAAAGTCATTGTTATTTTCTATTTATTTTTCCCGTACCTTACTTGAGTGAGAAAGGATAACCTTTCTGTTCGAAAGAAAAGATAATTTCATTTATTTTGCGTTAGGTTAGGTTATGAACCTTCCTATGCTTATAAAATTTTAAATTTATAAAAAAAATTAGCAAAAAGGCACCACCGGGATTTGAACCCGGGACCTTCTGTTGACCGGAAGCAAATTCAAAAGACCCTAAAATGGGCGTAGTTTTACTAGACAGACGTCCTAACCAACTGGACGATGGCGCCCTCCATTTACTGTAGATTGCTAAGCATTCACTAAATGGAGAATTTTAATAAATGCAACACCCTTTCATGAATACAACAAATGACATATTACCAAATGGTAATGTGGCATTTGTACATCCGATTGTTAAATCAAAACAAATTGTGAATTCAAAATTATTATAAAAGCGAATTGAAAATAATAATAAAGCACGATATGTGTTATTCTCGTCTATTTTGATATCCATGTAATGAATTAATTACCATCAATGATTAACATTTAAATCGAATCAATTTGTTCCAGTTATGAACGATTAATTGTTTGGATTCCGAATATAGACTGTAAGTAAAAAAGAAAAAATCTCAAAACACAATGCTCATTTCATATTTATATGCGTGTGAGCAGTTTGTTTACTATAGTGGTGGTGGCGTTGGCGGTTGAGAAATTCATTTATTCCTCATGGTTTTCATTTTTTTGATGTTTTCTTCAAATTTGAATCACCATTCATCATCATCACCAAAATGAACGAAGCAGTGATCATGTCTAACGATGGTAATGATGAGATCAACAATTCATTGGAAAAACTTGTGGCCGAAATTCATGCAATGAAAAATGCTGAATATCGATTAATCGAAAACAAACTTAATGAAGTTCAGAATCGAGTGTTAACACGAATCAAAACGATTGAATCAAATTTGGCAATTTTTGAATCAAAATCCAAACAATTATTTGAAAATGTTGCCAAAACAATGGAAACAATACCATGGGAATGTAAAATATGTTTGGAAACGTTTGATAATCAAAAAGAACGTGATGATCATCAAAAACAATCTCATATTGATGATCATCAAGAACAACCTCAAACTAAGAATGATCATCAAGAACAACCTCAAATTAAGAATGATCATCAAAAACAAAAAAATGATAAACGAAAAATTGTAAATCCTCAGCCACAATCTACGGAACCTTTAATGAATGAATGTGTATTCTGTGAAAAACAATTCATTAGTAAAGATAATCTACTCAGACATATCCGCAAGAATAAATGTTCAACACTAAAATGTCAATCATGTGAAAAATATTTCAACACTTTGAAAGAAATGGATCTTCATAATGCTATTCATCATAAAATATTTAAATGTTCAAAATGTATGGAAAAATTTAGGAATAAATCTCTACTTGAAAAACATATCAAAACGAAACATGATGTAAAAGTTTTAGTTATCGATTCTACTTCGTCGGGTGCTGAATCTCCCGAAGAATTCATAGCATCATCATCAGATTAGCCAAGGTATGAATTTTTTTAAATGTTGCATTTGTAATAAACTATATTTATTTGTTTTTATTACCAGATTGTAACACAATATTTCAAGATTAATTGAATGGAAAAATTTTATACACCACTGGCCATCAAACTTATTTACAAATATTATTTTTTTTTTTTTTGAATGTATCATGTCGAAAAGTTTGGAATTCCTCAACATTTTGTCTATAAAATAAAATTCCATAATCATCATTTTTTTGAAATTCATTTGAATTTGGTTGAAACATTTGTCCTTGTTGTCTTGTTGTCCTTGTGATGTTAATGATTTTTTTTTTGGTGATGAAGGTAGCACATGATCATCATTACAAAACAAAACATAGGACGACGACCAATAATCAGTTGATTCATCAATATGAAAAAAATGTGAAAACGAAACAAACTTAGCGGAATATTTTCCAATCATAAAATTTGTTGAAAGAAAACGATTGTTTATTTATATTCGATAGTCTTGAACACCACCAGATTAATGTAGTTATAAATAGAGTGTAATAAACATTGTGTATAAAACAAACGGAATATAATTGAGAAAAATATTTCATGCAAAACATATTGAACATACACAGTAAACGCATTTTTAAAAATTGAAGCAACGAGATGGCGTCGTTGTTGACTCTCTTAAAACTTGTTTTTTCCATCCATAGTCATCGGAAAAAAAGATCATCTTAAAATGATCTAACACAAAATCATAATGATCAAAACAGTAGCCGAAGCCGATCTTATTATTCAATGGTCCAAAATGGTTCAGACGAAATTTGAGCTTTTAAAAATCGAATTTATAAGCGTCGTTGGTTCAGTGGTAGAATGCTCGCCTGCCAACAATTTCCGCCGGAAGTAGGAAGTAGTGCGCGGGCGGCCCGGGTTCGATTCCCGGACGACGCAATGGGTCAATTATTTTTTTTGACCAATTAATTTCCAAACGAATTTTGAGAATCTGGTTAAATGTTAATTTAATTTAATTCTAGATGGCGTTGTTTTTTTTAATCAAACCGCAATATTGATAGCTTTTCTTCAAACTTGGCACTTGGCGAGTGTAAAAGTTGCAGTTAATCACAAACGCAAGCGACATAGACTAGTACAGTGATTCCCAACCGGTGGTTCGCGAACCCCTGGGGGTTCGTGGGATATGCAAAAGGGTAACTTTGTATGTACTCGAATTTTGTAAAGAAAAAACCACCGGGGGTTCGCGAAGAAAAAAAGGTTGCGAAACACTGGACTAGTATATAGTAGATCAGTGATTCTCAACCTT
Source organism: Dermatophagoides farinae (assembly GCF_024713945.1). Taxonomy (NCBI): domain Eukaryota; kingdom Metazoa; phylum Arthropoda; class Arachnida; order Sarcoptiformes; family Pyroglyphidae; genus Dermatophagoides; species Dermatophagoides farinae. The sequence continues at coordinate 3,528,669 of NC_134682.1, forward strand.
TTTTTTGTTGCGGCACACATTTTACGATTTCAAAATTTGGCGGCACACAAAGAAAAAGCACTGCGTAAAATAGATTGTGATAATGATTTTAAATGTGCTAAATAAAATAATATATAATATGTACTACAAAAATAACAGTATGTAGTGTATTTGTTGTTAATTCGTTTATTCCAGTTCAGAATCGAGAAAATGACAAATCCAACCTAACACGATCAGTTCAGAATTCAAAATTCACAATCGAGAAAATGACAAGTCCAAACTAACACGACCAGTTCAGAATTCAAAATTCACAATCGAGAAAAAGGCAAATCCGACCTAACACGACCAGTTCACAATCGAGAAAATAACAAATCCAACCTAACACGATCAGTTCAGAATCGAGAAAATAACAAATCCAACCTAAGACGACCAGTTCAGAATTCAAAATTCAAAATAAAAAAAATAACAAGTCAAACTTTACACGACCAGTTCAGAATTCAAAATCAAAAAAATGGCAAATCCAAACTAACACGACAGTTCAGAATCGAGAAAATAACAAATCCAACCTAAGACGACCAGTTCAGAATTCAAAATCAAAAAAATGGCAAATCCAAACTAACACGACAGTTCAGAATCGAGAAAATAACAAATCCAACCTAAGACGACCAGTTCAGAATTCAAAATCAAAAAAATGGCAAATCCAAACTAATACGACTAGTTCAGAATCGAGAAAATAACAAATCCAACCTAACACGAGCAGTTCAGATGGTTAGTTATTGGAATTAGTTACCAGAATTGGTTGGTTTCTATTCCGTTTTTTAGATTCATTAAAAATTATTTTCAATGATGAATTGTGTTTTCCAAGATTCAGAGTTAAATAATGTTTGTTACATTTAATTAATTCGATATGTATCGGATGTTCTGCCATTGAAGATGAACTGGTCGTTTTAGTTTGGACTTGTTATTTTTTCGATTCTGAACTGGTTGTGTTAGGTCGGATTTGCCTTTTTCTCGATTGTGAATTTTGAATTCTGAACTGGTTGTGTTAGTTTGGATTTGCCATTTTCTCGATTGTGAATTTTGAATTCTGAACTGGTTGTGTTAGTTTGGATTTGTTATTTTCTTGATTTTGTACTGATCGTGTTAGGTCGGATTTGCCATTTTCTCGATTCTGTATTTTGAATTCTGAACTGGTCGTGTAAAGTTTGACTTGTTATTTTTTTTATTTTGAATTTTGAATTCTGAACTGGTCGTCTTAGGTTGGATTTGTTATTTTCTCGATTCTGAACTGATCGTGTTAGGTCGGATTTGCCTTTTTCTCGATTGTGAATTTTGAATTCTGAACTGGTCGTGTTAGTTTGGACTTACCATTTTTTCCATTTTGAATTTTGAATTCTGAACTGGTTGTGTTAGTTTGGATTTGCCATTTTCTCGATTGTGAATTTTGAATTCTGAACTGATCGTGTTAGTTTGGATTTGTTATTTTCTCGATTCTGAACTGGTCGTGTTAGGTTGGATTTGTTATTTTCTTGATTTTGTACTGAACGTGTTAGGTCGGATTTGCCTTTTTCTCGATTGTGAATTTTGAATTCTGAACTGATCGTGTTAGTTTGGAATTGTTATTTTCTCGATTTTGAATTCTGAACTGGTCGTGTTAGTTTGGACTTGCCATTTCTAGAATCTAGCACTTTTTGTAAAACATTGATTAATAAAAAATTGTTTAAAGAAGAATTGCTTTTATTTGTTTGTTTAATTATACTTATTTTTCCTATGTTGGTTCCACTACAAACAATTCGCACAACTATTAATAGATATTTGACTAATCGAAGTACATGTTTTTGATTCAGGATTACCATAATATTCAAATGTATCAAAACAAAAAATATTTTCATTTTATTAAATCTAAAATTTGGCGGCACAATCTTAGAATTTCGCGGCACACAAAAGTGCCGCGGCACAGTGGTTGAGAATGACTGTAGTAGATAGATAAAATAGATGATGATTGCCAAGGATGTTTGAAAGCCATTTTTATGCGTTTTCAGATTAGTATTGCCATGAGAATTTATTATTTGTTCAAGAAAGTTAATTACATCTTCAATAGTTGAGATCATCTTTCCAGAGGATGACCTGTCTTCTTTTTCCAGTAATATTTAATGTTTATTGTTGAACCAAGTATCAAATTAACCAAGGGATTTCGAGGAATTTTTTGAGCTCTGAAAAGAGCTTTTTAGATCGGTGTTGATAAAAAGATGAGTAAAAATTCACCGATTTCCCCACAAAATTGGTACACAACAAAGAACGTCAAGTAGTCATAAGTAGCTCACGTTTATTTTTCAATACTTCAGTAATATTTATACAATAACAAATAGTTCTATAATTCAATTATAATTTTGAATTGAATTCAATTTTTTCGGTGATATTCAAAAATTCCAGAAAAAAAAACAAAACAAAAACAACAACTGTTACTTTATCTAACACTAAAATCTTGTATATTCTGCGCCAATCAGTGTGGTAAACATTGGCGGCCGATATCCTAATGTATAAAACCATTGTGGGAAAGGCATAAAAAGGCCAACTGGTGCCAGTAGATTTATATTATTGGTACCCACAAAATTCTGGGTTGTCAGTATGATGGTGATCAAAAAATTAAACCGAAATATTTTGTTCCAATATTGCAATGGTTTTAGTTAACGGTAACAAAGGTGTTGGTAGTGGTTGTAAAAGTGATATCCCTAATTACAATCCACGCGACATTATTGACAACATTAAACCAATGCTTTTGATATGGACCAATGGTATAAAGGTTTCAATGGTACCATAGTCAAAGTGGGACCACTGAAACAGTCCAGGATCCTTATTTGACATGTGTCATATCGATAAAGATAATTATTTTCATTTTCGTCATTAATCAACTTACTTACAGTTTTTTTTTAATATTTACAAATAACCCCTTTACGCCTTTATTAATAGTGGTAAAAATAAAAATTATATACAAAAAATAATCAATTATAAACATTTGTAAATTAATAATAAATAAAACCTCTTCACTTGCTTACGGACTGTACTCACACACAAAACATAATCTCCAAATTTTTCACCACAAGAACACCACACCAATACATAGACACAATACAAAACTACTTAGCATTTACACACATATGTAAACACATACTAACTAGAATACAACACAGGACACAACACTAATTCTTTCTTTTTTTTTGTAAATATTCTTCTTTTTCATCGGTACAAGAGTCTTCGGACTTCGTGCCATTTATTTCGTTTCAAATAAAATTATTATTATTAATAATAAATAAAAATAAAAATTCACTTAAGATAAGGGGAAGAAAATAAATTATAAATTTTTAAAATGATATTTAAAGAATTATAGCCGAATATACATAAATTCTCTTCATGTAGATTTACAGCAGATTGATTGTATAAATATTACTGAAGTATATTGAAAACTAGACGAGAGGAGAGCTTTTTTCACCATATATAAATGGATGTTTTTATTTTAAATTTTACATTTCATAACAATAGATGGAACAGTAATCAAATGATAACGTAATATTTCATCCGTTAGATGGTGGTTCGTGTACCATTCGAATCGTAATTGGCTACCTGTTTGATTGATGAAAAAAAAAAGATTTGTAATGATTATGATGAATAAAAGACCGCCCTTGTTCGTCCAGGTGCAACATAGAAACTTGAAGCCAGTTAGTTCTTTTTTTTGTTATATACCTATGGTTATATTTTTTTCCATTCATTTTCCACTTTACAACCAGCCTTCTTTTTCGAATAGACTGCCTCTCTTCTTCAACATTTGGATGTTCATCATTGAGTTGCCGTCAAATATATAAAGGCCAAACAAATGCAAAGAGTCGTATTCATTCGACTTTTGTCTCGTCTCACATTTCGATCGGTCACAAATTTCGTAGTAGCAAACGCGGCCACATTTGGCAAATTTTGGACTTTGATTTTTTTTCTCTTTTCCAATCTTCAATAACATATATCATATCATATTCGATTTGTTTCGAAACTAATGTTTATACCATCACCATAAGTGCCTTGTCAAGAATATAGAATGACATCATCATCATCATCGTCATCGAATCATCATCATCATCATCATCATCATCATCATCATTGTAATCAACAACAATCGAATCATTTTTGTTGTTCACTATCATCGTCGTCGTCACAGCCGTCAACATCGTTGTTAAACACTGTATCTCCACATTCATCACGACATAATCGAATCATGTCATCGAATCGACGTACGACGACATTGAGAGATCCATCATCTGTTTTACGTTCGATTAATAATTCAACTACATCCCCATTGTCGATGCCCATGATGGTCGACTTGAATAACAACAACAATGATAACCATATCAACATTCCTCATATAAGTGCATCAACATCAAACATCAGTGATCCAATCCTATTAGATCGTATGGCTATTCTTAAAGCTTTTGCTCCACCAACGACGACAAACACAACGGGTACAACAACGACGATTCGAAATGGTTCAAGATCTAGCTCAAAATTTGAAAAACCAACCACAGCACGTGAAGCTAGACGACGATCAAAACAACGTAGACATAGGCAACCAGCCGTCTATGATCCAGCTGTTGAAGAAGAATTTCTTCGACTTCGAGATTCAGTACCATCGATTGCTGGCCAATCGAATGTTACCGATTTGACCATAATCAACGAAGCGATCTCACTTATCTGTGATCTTGAATCTCAATTATTACATAAAATTTGTTGTCAATCATTACCAGAATTACGGCAACAATTTATCAAATAATGATCAGATTAGATGAATAGACTTGTGATCACTGACTCCCATTTCCCTAAACACAATCCACCAATTGGCGTCAATTTGGCACCATCATTGTACATACGTTGAATGAATCTCAATCTATCAAACAGCTATTATACCAAAAAAAAACAAAACAAAACAAAACAAACAAATAGTATCCAAAATCCAGAACGTAAACATATCATTGAATCTTCAAAAAAAATAAAAAATCTCAGCCAATAAAAAATGCAAAAAATTTGGCTCCTTTTACTATTTCTTTTTTACATCATATCCAAAATGCTCAACATTTTTTTTTATCCACCTCCTAAAAGTTCTTTCAGCCAAAATTGGCTTGTAACATAACTAAATGAACAAAACATATCTTTTTTTTTATTTTCTCTTTTCATCTATCTAATATGACAACCTAATACACAAAATGTATATCCATCAATCACAGTCTAACGGTGTATATCGTCAACAAAAATGAATTGTATAACATATCAAATCAAATTAATAATAATAATAATAATAAAAAAAAGATAAAATTATCATGACAAAAAAAAATTTTGATTTTTTTTCAAAAAAAAATTGGCGCCAAATTGGATTTTCGAATAGACCACCACCACCACCATCATCATCATCATTGATCAAATAGATCCTTGTTGTTGTTGTTGTCCTTGGATTTTTTTTTGTTCACAACAAATTTGCAGCTGTCCTTACCAAAAAAAAAACTAGAAAAACTGTGGGAGTCCAAAGAAACAAAAATCAAAAAGGCCCTTCATTTTAACCATATAAATATCTTGCATAAACATACTCACACGCTTACTAACAGCCCAAATGAGATTGAATTGAAGAAAAAAAAAATACCGACTATAAGGCCCAAGGGGTCTTATTGGCCATTTGACCGCTGTTGCTGCTGCTTTTACTTTTGTTTTGTTGTTGCTATCGCTTCTCCATTGCAATTCGTTGATGAAACGTTTTCTTTCGTTTTTTTTTTTTTGCTTTTTGACCAATAGTGGCGGCAACTCTTTGTCCATTGTCAATAAGTGATGATGGCAGATGGTCGGTTGTAGGTTTAAATATTTGTAGCTATACTGTATGTTGTTGTTGGGTCCAATCTGAAACCTTAGAGACCATTTTTTTTGATGACACATATACACACATAACAAACAAAAACAAACAAGGTAAGAATTTGTCTCTTTCGCTTTATTGGCTACCTGATTTCTGTGTGTGTTCCAATCATCAGAAGCGCAGATCACACACACACACAAAGTATATGGTTGGTGGTATCAGAATTTCTACCTTTTTTTCAAGAAAAAAAAAACGCAAATCTTTTATGGTGGGCGACACTCAAATACAAAAAAAATGTCATATGATGGATGCAGGTGAGTCAACAAATGGACACCACACACACACACACACACACACATGTTGACCATTATTATATTGACCAATAATTGGCATGGCCTCAATTCTTTGCTAAGAAACAGAAAGAAAAACCATAGAAATTAAAGAATCGAATATCTAGTTTTGTGCTTGAAGCCCATATTATGTATTTGCATGAGGAGGTTGGATTGGTCACGATTCAACAAATGGAAAACAAAAAAAAAAGAAAAGAAAAAAAACCATTGACCAACAATAACAATCATTCATTCATCGTCAATGTTTTGTACGAATAAATAACGATGCTAGGCATGGATCGTTTCTTCTTTTTTGTGTTTTGTTTTGTTTCGTTTTTTTGCTATGAAGAACCTAGAAAAAACGTTTTTTCATTGTTTTGTTCATAATTTCTTCATATTGTATTCGACCATTGTTGATGCAAATTTGATGCACGTGCCATAAGGAAATTTACAATTTTTTTCTGGTTTAGTGACACACCACGCCCGAACAACAAAAAACCCAAATCGGTCAAGTCTCATCATCATCATCAAGTGTTTATCTCACTTTATGTTTGTCACCAAAAAAATTTCGCATTCATTCTGTAATTTTCACTTTCATTTATAATTATTTATTATCAGGTATATTTTTTTTTCACTGGAACTGATTCATCATCATCTGATGCTAAGGTTCATGGCCACCACCATTTTTATTAACAAATGATGATGATGATGATGAACCATAATAGAGTACACACTATATAATTGTAAATTGAGGAAATGGACAATTACTGATGATGATGATGATCGTCATTGTAGTTGGTCGGTAGGCCTTATCTACTTTTATTGTATTATTTAAGTAAAAAATTTTTCGTTGTTATTTTCTATGAATGAAATACCAACCATCTTCACCAAATGGTTGGCTTGGAATTCAATATAGAATGGAATCACTATTTGCTCGAACACCTGGGCGATGATGATGATCATTAGTTGATTCAATTCAATTCAAATGTTCAGGCATCTGTGTATGCCATGTTATTATGAATGAATGAATGAATGAATGGATGAATGCCATTCACCAAGAAAAAAAAATTAAACCACCAGGATTGAAGAAAGAAAATAAAAAACGAAAAATTCATTCATTGAATTCGGATTCCATATACACAAATAGACACCTAAAAACATTAGTTGGCTTTTTGTGTCAATCTTTCAAGGTCTTCAGAATCGTGGCCACCTGACACAAACACACACACACACACACAATAATAATAATCTTTTGAATCGATAATAATCTTTTTTTCTTTGTTGAACAACAACATTGACCTTTGAACCAAATTTTTTTTTTGTTCCATTACATAAGACTGTAGTATATAGTTGAAATGGCCATGGTATGTGATGAGATTTATTTATTATTATTTATTCGTCATGGGAAAGTGTAGGCTGAAAGCATTCAACATTTGATAGATTCAACTAACCAATTATCGACTGATGATAATAATGATGATGGAATTTTTAAAAGTAAAAGTGACATTGAAATCAAAACAAGTGTCACCTGTCTACAACCAATCATCATCATTTATTCCCGATCAATCCAATGATATTATCAATATGACAGGATGTGTGTGTGTGTGTGTGGGAATGATGATGGTGAACAATGAACAATGGAGCAATTTTTTTTGGGTGACAATTGGTGATGGTAGCCAAGCTATGCATCAATGATTACACCATCTTAAGATCATCATCGTAGTCGTCGTTGAATAAGAATCGTCTTCGGACAGTGCAAAAAAAATGTTTCATTCAATCCCTCCAAACAATTCGATCATTATAATTTCGTCGAATAATAATGATTCTTCTTGCTTCTTTCACATGAAAGACACACACACACATTATTTCAAGTTCAATCAACCAAACACACACACATATGGATGAATTGAACACCTGTGTTGTTGTTGATGATGATGATGAAAGAATTTAAAAATGTCCTGTAGTTGAAGCCATTTTGGTTTAGTTTAAGAATAGGATGATTTGTCTATGTGCGTGAGAAAGAGAAAAAAAGGGTTAAATCAAAAAAAAAAGTTTTTATACGAATTTACATTTCTATATGTAGTGTATACCATCTTGAGAAGCAATAAACGAAATAAATACCCGAATAATTTTCGATGAGAAAAAAAAAACATTTGTTGGCTGCTGCTGTTCTGTTTTGCTGTCGTTGTTGTTGTTGTTGTCTTTATCTGATTGTAGAAGTGAAATCGATTATTTTTTTACAATCAGGCGTCTCTGTTGATGCTGCTGCTGCTTATCTGCTTATCATCGATGATCAAATCAAGATGGAAATAAAATCTTATTTAAATGTCCTTGGTCATCGTTTTTTTTTTCGTTTGTTTGTTTGTTTTTCAATCATTGCACAGCAAATAAAAAAATAATGGTCATCGTTTTTTTTCCTTCACAAAATGCATTTTCAACATTTACGCGTAGGTGTATTAATAATATCGTTCGTTTAAAAAAAAAACATCATCAGCAACAATAATAATGGCAATGACCACATATCTGTCAAAGAATGTAAATGAAAAAAAAAATTTTATTTTTTTTTATTTACGATCAATTTAATGTATACTCGATTGATTGATTGTTTGATCGATTGATTATTTTGTATCGGTGATGTTTCATTCTGATTGAAATTTATTTTATTTTCATTCGAAAATTCACCAACCACCATACAGGAACAATTATCCGGGGATTATCAACGATTTTTTTTTCCAATCGATGGTTATTTATATGATATAAATCTTTCTTTTTTTTTGATGATGTTGAAATCTTAGCAGGTGATTTGTCATGACATTTTCATTTGAAATTATATATGACTTTGTGTGTGTGTGTGTGTGTGTGTAAAAATCTTTTTCAAAACGTAAACAAAAACATGGTTGTCATTAAGAAACACAACATTCGAATAAATAAATAAAACTACTATACTATATTCACTCATATTGGATGACACAACCAACCATCACATCAACACATTGATTTTTTTTTTATAAATTTTGTTTTTGTTTCGAATAAATGTTCAACTAAATTTTATTTCAGTCTTGATTATAGATAAGATTCGTTCATCATCATCATCATCATCGTTTTCCATATAATAATATTCTTGGTAAATAGATGAAGTTTTCAAAATTCAACACAGGGTGATGATGGAAACCATATATCGAACTGACCAAAATGAAAATGTCCAAAACAAAAACAAAAAATTGACTGAATGAATGATGAATATATGTGGTCACCATCATGATTGGAGACATCTTGGCATCAAATATATCATCCATTCCATATACACAAGTTTTATCCATTACCACCATCATCATTATCCATAACATACATGGTGGCCATTTATTTATTCATGAATCCATCTCTAAAATGATGCTGGGATTATGATGTGATTGAAATTCGATTTAAATCAATGACTTGAATGAAATGAATTAATGATTTTTTTTGTCCATGTCAAAAGACCAGTAGCAGCCAATTTTTCTGTCTTTTTTTTCTCTCTCTTTCTCTATAGCTGCGATAATGATATCGTTATGGTCGATGGTCGAAAATATCAACAATCATGGTGGTAGCCACAATAATCGTTGATCATTCAATCTGGAAAAAAGAACCATCAACGAAAAAAGATATCATATTCGATTCATCGAATGTATCATATTCGATCATAAGAAATACGAATGGCGGTGGTTGGTCGTCGTCATCTTTGCAGTCTGTTGATGATGAGAAGAATGTCAGGTGAATCTGGATCATCAAACCATGGCCATTTTCATCATCATCGTCGTCGTTGTCCTGCTGTCATAACTATGACTACTACTATCATTTAGTTTCTTACAATGATGCTCTAATGTTTAAAGTTTGAAGAATGATGTCCAAGATCCGTGAGAAAATTTTTTTTTTCTGTTTTCACTTACAATATAAGATGAAACCCGCTGCTGCTGCTGGTTGTCGTTCATCCATTTCTTAGAGCTAATGGACGGTGTGTGTATTTGTTTGTTTGTGCAAGGTAAGCTTAACTTTGTTCAAATCAAATACAACCAAACGGTATAACTTGATTTTCAAACAAAAAAAACAGCCATGATATACGTTTTGCATTTGTTTCATCATCATTATCAAAAAAAGATCATTATTTTCTTAGTGTCTTTGGTATAGAAAAAAAAAATGTAAATTAGTCTAGATTGTCTGAAATGACCATCAAATCAAGAAAACAAGAAAAGATTTTCACACGAAAAAACATTTTTAGTTCATAAAAACAAATGATATGATTTGACATTTTGTTGTTGTTGTTGTTGTTGTTTTTTTTGTTGGTTAAGCAAAGTCAAGAAATATATCATGTGATGAATGTTAGTGAAAGAAACCCGGTAATTATCCATTTCTCTCTCTCTCTCTTTTATGTTATCATCTGCGCTAACAAACACACACACACATACAAGTTTGATTTGTTTCTCATTCACTTGCACATTCATCCGTGATTTGTTAATGAAACCCTATCGTATCGTATATGGCCAGCTGGACTTTGGAAATAAATATCATCATTAAACACAATGATGAATGAATGAATGAATGAATGGATCAAAAACAACCCTTTCACCTGGGCATACAAAATAAATGATAATTATAGGGTATCAAACATATTCAATGAAATTACTGGATCATTTGATTGATTGATTGATTTGATTTGATAAAAAAATTTTAAAAACAAAAAAAAATAGCCTGTATTTTGACCATAAGTCAGAAGAAGAAGAGAATAAAGTGGAAAGTGAAAGTCTCATTTATGGATTGATAATTTTGAAATTAAGAAATTATTCCACCTAAGAAAATTTTTTTTGTTTTTTTTAATTATTAGTTTTCAGCTACCAATAGCTAATCAATATGATCATCATCAAGCATTATAATGGCAGCATATGGTACGCGCGTAAATTTTGGTTTCTTTTCTTCTTCAGAAAAAAAAAACAAAAAAAAAATTGATGACACACACACACACACATTGGTCTTTGGTAGCACACAAACAAGATGCAAATTATCAACCAGAAAAAAAAATTTCGAATAAACAAATGGTAAGCACGAGCACACAAACATACACAGGTGTAGCAGAATTGGAAAAAAATTCTCCAAAAAATGCCGTAACTATGATTACTATGGCCAAAACATCGACAATGATGATGATGATGATGATGATAATGGTAGCTCTCTTTCTCCTTCTTTCTCGAAACAATGATTAGCATCCCAAACCATCATATTGTGTATTGTATTCGTTATCATCACAATCAGCAGCAGCATGAAAATAATAACAATTGAATAGTTGATGGTAAAAAGAGAGAGAGAGAGAGGAATCTTTTGTTATCATCATTGAATCCAAAAGATTTCGTATATGTGCTCCGATTTCAATCTTTAGAAAATTTCTTATGATTTTTTTCTCTTTTCTTGTTTTGTTTTGTTGTTATATAACCACGATGATGACTACCATCACGGTGATGATGATGATGATGATGATGATGGTCATTTATTTCATCGTTCGGTATTATTTGCGATGCTTCAAGGCTTCAGAAACATCATCAACAACAACAACATTTGAAAAGAGCAGCAGCCAAGTCATTTAGAAAGTTTTTTTTCCATTCATTTCAAACGATAGAAAGAGAACGACGACCTACGCACAAATTTTCGATTTGCATTCATCAATTCGTAATGCTTGCTTGCTTACATTTAGGTTTTCGATGATGATGATGATTGTCCATCGTTTTTTTCTTTCTTTCTTTCTTTTTTTTGTTTTGCTGATGCTTTGGCTCTCTATTGGATTGTCATGTATGTATAAGCTAATTTGATGCTTACTAAAAAAACAACCATCTATCGTGTATACTGTGTATATTGAAAGCGAATCACATCATCATCCAGGCCCAAAGTGATGGTGTCGGTATTCAAAATTTAAAATTTAGATTTTTTTTTCAAAAAAAAAAAAAAATCAACACGAATGACGTAATGAACTCATGAGATGTGTGTGTGTGTGTAGCTCATCATCAGCATTCGTGATGATGATGATGATGATGATGGTGGTTATTATTATTATGGTAATTACGTTTTGTCGATTTGAAGTAAGCAAATCAAGGATCAAGAAGCGGCCACACGTTCTTCTTGTCGGGGTGATCAATGTTGTTGTTGTTGTTGTTGTCAATGTCCACATATCTTCAATGATGATGATGATGATAATAATAATGCTGATGATCATGATGTTGATGGACATTGAATTGAATGTATACCATTTTAATATCAACAATAAAGATTTTCACGATTCTTGGAGCAAGAAGAATTTCGATTTAGAAGAAATGAAGCTTTTTCATTTTCTTATTCTTCGTTCTTCTTTCATTTACGTATATAGAACACATGATGAAGATTTGAATCCGAATAATAATTTTTTTTTCCACAAATACACAGACACACACACACAAATAGCATTTGTTCTCCAGACTTTTCCGTTGTCATTATCGTTTCGTTTGTTTCGGTGGATTGTTGTTGTTGTGAATAGATAGTCGTCGGCCAAGACAAAAGGCTAATCTGATTTTTATGATGTCCCTTTTTTTCCATCTTCTTCATCACATTTGTCTAGGTCTGTGTACCTGTTGTTTTTTTAAGAAAAAAACCGATTGTAATCGTATTAGTACATATTATGTTCGAATCAAACAGTGATAACAACAACGTACCAACGTACACAGGTGAGGAACTCAAATCCATCTGGAGTGTAGTGAAAAATTTTTGTCTTGGTTTTTTTTTCTCGGTAATAAAATCACCATTTATTGTCTAATAATATACACACATACATCGATGATCAGGGCAAATCAATACAACAAGGACGACACAATGGATGTTGATGATGTGAAGACAGGTGAATGTGTTGTTTTGGTTGGCCATCCCGATTTTAAATCCTGATGATTCGAAAGATTGTATTATTATTATTTTGATTTCGAAATATTATTTAGGATTTATACTTACATATATGTAATAATCAATGTCGGTATTTTCATTCGATTTGGTGTGGCGATGGGAAAAATATTGATAAAATCTGTTTGTATTTTTTTTTTGACTTTTTTCTGTTGTTGTAAATAAATTTTTTTGTTTCTTCGTTGCCGACGATTTAGTTTAGAATTTGATTTTCTTGTTATTGTATTATCGGATATATGATGATGGTGACGATGAAGATGATGATGGATATGAATTATCTGATCTGTGTTTATCATCACAAATGAATGATTACATTTGTAGCTAATTGAATCATCAGATTTATTCAAATTTCAAAAAAAAAAAATTCTTCTTGCAATGATAGATTATTATTGTTCCAGGATCATTGTAGCGTTTTTTTGTTTTGTTTTCATATTCAAATATTTATATATTCTTATTGAATTGACGACTCAATTCATTTTGGCTGGAATGGAATAAAGGTGAAACAGACAGATGGTCAATTCATATTCAAATTTTTAAAGCCAGGCAGTGTCATCTTCATTCATTCATTCATTCATTCGATTGTTGGATGGCTACCTGATTTTCTCGGTGGTCAATGAATAAAGAGAGAAAGAAAAAAACATTATTTTGTGACAAATATTGTCAATAGTGTGTTAGTTTGTTGATTGTAAAGATTGGCATGATGATGATCTTCCTACTGATTTGGTCATTATTTATTTTTGATTCACTTTTTTTCTGTCTATTGTTGTTATATATTCGAATGTCAAACACAATCCACCAGATGACCATTCATTGGTGTGTGTGTGTGTGGTGTCTATTGTCATCCAAATCGGCTGATCCGATAACTTTTAGCAGTAGTAGTAATAATAGGCTATACTTCGATATAATTGGGTTCTTATTATTATCAATTATCAATCAATTTCTATTGTAATCATTTTTTATTTTTGACCAAATGGCCCCAAATATTTGTATTTGTATAATAATAATAATAATAAAAAAACTAAATATTTGGAAACAACAAGATTGAGATATTTTTTTTTTGTTCATACATTCATTCATTCATCACTATGATGAATATAATTGAATTGAAAACTAAACTTTTCATTCGAACACAAGAGAAACACGGTTCACATTTTTACTGATCACCAATGATAGATTGGACATAGATTTGACCAATGGTCGATGATTTGATAATCAATTGGCGCCATGATGGCCATACAAGAAAAAGTAAAAAAAAAACATTATGGTTTCAATTAAGTGTATCGTGCATCCAATGCGATAAATTAATGTATGGATGATCACATATAGATATACGCGACTCCCACGAAACATTAATTTTCATTTTTGGTTTTATATATAGGCGATAATAACACCGGCACACACACACACAAATATTATAAGTCACTTTTAATCTTCAACAACAAGATTATTGGCCCAAAGTTTTTTTTTATTTTGTATACGTGATTGCATGTATATGTTTTCTTGATTTTTGCAAAAAAAAAAACGTACAATGTAAATCGATTGGTCACACACACACACTGAGTGTTGGTTGAACACATTATCATCAAAATAAGAAAAAAAAATCTGAAAAGAAAATGTATTTATTTATTGGATTTATTCGCTCTTATTCTACCTGTTTGATTTTTATTTATTTATTTATTTAATTCCTTTGCATGGTTGTATATACTGACCTTTTTTCAGCCGATTTTCGAGCAATCTGTTTTGTCCAAGCCAATGATGCTGATGATGATGATGATGATGAAAATCTTGGGCTCTAAGTCTGTTTGTTGGTTTGTATATATTCAATTGTGAAATAGGATTAAAATGAATATATATTTCATGTGTGGTCAACATGTTGGAATGAAAGAAAGACACAGAGAGAGAGAGAAACATTATCAATGGCCAATATTTTTTTTTTTTTCAATAAAATCATCAGCAATTGATTTATGATCTGAATTGTTTATATTATGAAATATTTCATCATTCGAGTTCCAAAAAAAAAAAAATAATAAAAAATCGACGACACCTCCATCTATTGAGTAGCTCATATTCATGCACATGTTCAACAATATCCTGTTGTATGAGCGTCCTCTACCATCGTGTGTGTGCGTTTGTGAAAAAATGTGTTTTTCTGTGATTAATGAGTGATGATGCGAAAACTTTTTTTTCTATGAAATTGTCATCATTTTGGGTCGAAAAAATTTTCGAATCAACCGATGATATATTTTTAATATTGTGAAATTCGTTAATGATCTCCAAAAACCAAAATGGATTCATCAAATCCAATCGGGTATTTACAAAATTTGTGTTCAAAAATTGGATGGCTTCTGCCTATTTATAAAGAAATTAAACCATCTCAACAATCTACCAATAAATTGATGTATTCAACTCAATGTATATTGAATGATATTGTTGTCATTGGTGAATCGAATACGAAAAAAAATTCAAAAAAAGATGCTGCCATAAAAATGATGAAATCATTGAATGAAAATTATCGTTCAACTATAACAATATGTAATCTTCAAACTGGCATTAAAGGTAATTTTATTCTATTCATATAATGATTAAAAAAAATTCTTTTTTGAATGCAGAAGAAAAAATTCGATTACTACTTTCGGATATTCATTCAATAAAAACGATTAAAATGTTGTACGATATGCATAGTAATGGATTAGCAAAAGCTGAAGTGATTGTTGGCGATATATTGGATATGCTTGTTGCTAAGAAATTATACAATGGTTATACATATCAAAGTAGGTGTTTTTTTTATAATTTAGAATTAATTCAATTAGAATAAATGTATGTATATATTAACCATAACCCATTTTATAGACCGTAAACTTTCTGTAACTTGTCAAGCTGAATTGATCAAAACGCCAGAGATTGACAAGCAAACAAAACGTAAACGAAAATCAAAAAGAAATCGTTTGAATCGTAAATTTGCCATGTTGGATGAAGAAAAACCAAAAAAACAACACCAAATGGACATTTTTCTTGGTACTGATGATGATGATGAAAATGAAAATGATAAAAGTTCAAAAAAAGATGTCCAAGATGACAATGACACTGATGATGACAACAAATTTTTGGTTATCGATGATTTTACTCATCCGAAAATTGTGCCTGATCACAAACCAATTGTTCCATTGGATTCCGAAGTAAATGGTTATGATATTGAAAAGAAATCTGGCTCAGAATTTAGTTATTGTGATGGCGACAATAAAATTGTCAATATTGACAACAATAATATCAATTTTCAATCGGTTTCTTATCATCGTGACTATAAAAAACTTGGTTTTGTTGAATCTGGTGAAGATCGTTCCAGAATTCTTTTGACTCATTCCATTAAAAATTGTTCGAAATTCATTTGTGCTAGTATGATTAACTCCGATGATGAAATAATTAATTGTGAAGCAATTATCGATGATAATGATAATGATCAACATCCAGAAATTGTTCCAACTGATTTTTCAGCTGATGATAAACAAAACGACACGAAAGAATTGACCATTGATGAATCCATTGCTCGTTATTATCAACCTGTTAGTGATGAAGAGATTAAAAAATTACAAGTTGGCTGTTGTAACACATATATGGATGATTTGTGGGAAGATTTCCAGAAAGATTTGAAAACAAGACAAAATATGATCAACGGCAATGATTCAGTCGATGATAATGACTCGGCTATAATTAATTGTGAACCAATGGTCGATGTTTCTAAATCGGTTCCTAATCAACATGACTATAAAATACCTGATCATAATGATCAATCCGAAGAAGATCGTTCCCGAATTCTTTTGGTTAATTCAATCAAAAATTGCTCAAAATTTACTTGTGCCGATATGATCGACGGTGATGATTTGGATAATTCGGATTCATTTGATTATGAATCAATTGTAGATGATGATGATGATAAAAATCATCGTTCAGAAATGGTTTTTTGTAATGGCGAACGAAACGATAAGAAAAAATTAATCATTGATGATTCTATTGCTCATTATTATCAGCCTATCAGCAAGGAAGAAATGAAAAAATTACAACTAGGCAGTTGTAATACATATATCGATGGATTATGGGAAGATTTTCAGAAAACATTGGAACCAAAACAAAAACTTGCTACCGATACTTTGTGTGATGGACTATTCCACAAATGAATGAACAACAATTGAAATGACTACTAATTTTTGAATCTTTTGAATGTATGTAATGTTTATACTTATTTTGATTTATTGAAAAAAAAATGATTCCTAATGACCAAATAATAAAATCCTAAATTTATTTCACCTATCAAATCAAAACATTTGATGATGATGATGATGAGTGTCAATCTTATTGACACCCCAAAAAAAAAACTTGAATCCTGTCAATGTGTGTTTTTTTGGTGGTGGTGGTGGTTGTCAAAATCTGTTTGATCAAAACTGAATCAGTGTTGTCTCCATCTCATTGATCAATTATTTCAATTTCTGATCAAACACATCTTGGTTCGGCATCTTTTTGATCTGTATTTTTTTCGCTTTCTTGTTCGCTCTCTCTCTCTATACTATCAAAAAAGTTCGGCGCACTTGATTTTGATTTTTTTTTCGAATTGAAATGGTCATTTTTCTTTGCTATCTTTTAAATGGTAAAACTTTATTTTTTTCCAAAGAAAATTTCATACAAACCATATGATGGACTATATGATATTTCGATTCATCAATTGAGTAAAAACGAACAAAAATGAAAAATCCCGAATCACACACCCCATTATGTGATGATTAGAATAAGCCGATTTGCAATATAAGTTTTGTTTCGATTATTCGATTCAATATTCATCTATACAATGTTACCAAATCATGATGATGATGATGATCATCATCATCAACAACAACAACATTAAAATACGGATTTGTAAATACCATTTAGGGTTGAAGGTCTTTCGATCATTATCAGCATCATCATCATCATCATTATGATGATGGTTATATGCAGATTGATTTTTTTTTTCATTTCGTTTCTTTACTTTGATTTGAACTTTCTGGTATTTCTTCTTTTTGATTTGATTTAAATTTTGCCCCGTAGCCAAGTTTTGTTCAATCAGGCGCGTCTCACAGTCACATAAATGTGATTTGATGATGATAAATTTTCTTCATCATCGTCAAGTTGGAGACAAGTTGTCATGATGATGATGATGATGTTGATGTTCAAAAAAAATGTTGATTAAGACTTGAAATCCATTCATTTATTTATCCACATTTGAAGAGAAACGGATCGGTAATTTTTTTTTAATTTAAAAAAAAATTCGATTGTCGTTTTTTTTTCATTAATGACAAGTTGTGAGAAAAGAAATAAGCGTGAACAACCTGTTCACGATACCTGTAACCGGTGTTGTTGTTGTTTTTTTTTTTATATATAAACGTGATCAGTGTGTTTTTATTGTTGGCCTCTTGTTGTTGACGCCAGAGAAAGAATGATATTTTGTGGTGGACACATTTTTGTCATCGAAAAAAAAAAATTTTTTTCTTTGAATTTTGATAGCCATTTGTTCAATAAAATAAACTCTTGCTTGTTTTTTAGCCAAAGAAAAAAAAACGAAAAGGTCATCAATAGTTTGTGTGTCTAGAGTCTAGACACACACACACACACAGAATGATTATGATCGTTGTTTTTGTTTCCATAAAACTCTTCATCTTTAGCATCATTTAACATTATGACGATGATGATGATGATTAACCAAACGATAGGTAGATAACAAACATAGATAGCATATTACTACCTGTGGAATGAATTTTGTGTGTGTCTGTATGTGTATGTGTATATATGATGATTATGGACTCTGAACTTGACTCTAAAGTCACGCGATAAACATACACATTGTAACCACTATGAAAACATCCAAACAGATTACCATTATCATCATCATCATCATCATCGTCATCATCATTGTTTGCCTTTCTTTTTCTTCTGGTTCAAAGTTCCAGTTTTTTCAGTTAATTCAATTTTTTTTTGTTTTGTTTTGTTTTTCTCGACCATATGACGACGACATTGACTATATTGAAATGAAATGAAATGTGATGGAGATAAACGACATGTGTTTCGACGCTTGTCGAAGTGAAGTGAAAAAAAAATTGAAAAAAATTCAGTTTGACAGGTTGTTCGAAAGCAGAATGTGAAAAAAAAACCCGAAGAGCCTCTCAAGTTGCATGTAAAGATTTTTTTTTTATTTTGATGAAGACGATTCTCGACGATGCTTTCTATCTCTCTCTAGCTCGCACAAATTGATCGATAATAATAATAATAATAATATTTGGCCACTACACAAATGTCTTTGTAGCAATACATACACACACTGCTTCATAATATTTACCTTTCTGCTTATTTTTTTTTTGTAAATCTGATCATCATCATTGATCAATGAAGGAGATGTGATTCTTCCATGCAAACAGTGATTATTATTATTATTTTTTTTGTCCACTTAAATTAAATTAATTCTTTTGAATAATATGATGACCTCCTCAGCACGTCTCTCTCTATCTATCTCAGTTTCTGTTTATTCATATGTATATATAGAAGTTCAAATCAAATCTCCCGAAAAAAAATAGATTGATGGCCATCTTCGGTTAATAAGTGGCTATTTTGATGATGATGATGATGATGATGGTGGGCAATGTTGGTGAAGATGCTTTTTTGCTTCTCTTTTGAATATCTACAACAACAACAACAACAAATATTCGGCGACAACATTCAATCATTTGGCGTGTGTGGGAATAGAAGAAGAAGAAAAATTCAAGACCAAACACATTTTTCACCATTGATTTTCGACATTGAACATATCCATCTATCGTTTCATTAATTTAGCTAATCTCAGGTTTCGATTTTTTTTTTATTTTATTTATTTATAATATATGTTGGCTCCCACTATACACTATAAATCGATCGATCTTTTTTTTGCAGGTTCACTGTTTGACCCTCTAGATGTAGAGAATAAAATTAATTTTCATGAATATCACTATATATACGAGATTGATGTAGAATCGACCTGGATTGTTCAATATATTACAGCATCATCACTTGTTGTATAATACACTTGTTGCACATATACATACAACATATGGTTATTGTTAATCCATCGTTTAGTCACGAATTTTTGTTGTTGTTGTTGTTGTTGTTATTTTTTGGCAATGTCCATATAGCTTTATATTTCAGGTTTAATATATAATATGAATATTAATTGCATCTATGTTGCAGAACTTTGATTTAACTGATCATTTTTTTTCTTGAATATAAATCGAGTGAAAGAGAAAAAAAAAGATAGATTCGAACGATCCATTGGAATGTGTTTTTTTTTTACTTTGGCCATGGCAATAATGGAAGGGAGGGGGTAAAAATGGCAAAAAAAATCGTGACTTTTAAATATGGAAAAAAAACATGGATAATTCGACAAATCTTGAAACGAATATGCATGTCAGAAAGGGATATGTTCGTTTATGTTTTCGATGTGTGTGTATGTGTGTTTTTTTTTGTTGTTCGGGCTGTCGATCACCACCATCATCATCATCAACAAATTCAACCGGATTTATTTATCCATGCTAAATGTGAATGAAAGATAATGAAATTCCTTCAAAAATAAATTGAGAGTTAATTATCCATAGACAAAAAAAAGGGGCATGGTCATCGTCGTCATCATCATCGTCGGATGTTGTCGCGCCCATCATCAATTGTTTGATCACAATGGTCGTGTGTCGATTGATAGCTAGATCGATCTATCGATAAGCAACCCAATCGATACGATTATTAATAATCCATTTATTACCATCGATGATTAACATTGTGTATGTTGACAAAACGAGAAAAAAAACAGGAAATTATCAAAGTAATAAAATTTGAATTTTAAAATCAAACTTTTCAATAAAAAACAAACTGTGAACCACTCCTCTCCTGTGAACACAGGATGTAAGATTGTTCCGTTGGACAAAAAAAAATAAAAAATAACAACAATCTTTGTTGGTTTACCGCTAACGGTTGAGGTTTTTTTTCATATTTATTTTGTCAAGTCAACGACCAACATTGGCAATGGGCAATGACTTTATTTATTTTGTCATTTTTTTTCTCTTTGGAACATTTTGTTTGTTGATGTTGTTTTCAATTTTTTTTTTCATTTTTTCTCGAGCATCCTTCAACTACATTCATTCATTACCAACAAAAATAGGCGGACGTGTGACAAGCAAAAGAGAAAAGAAACAGTCTATTGTTATACGAGAAAAAAAAAAACACACACACAATAGGATGTTGTCGTGCTATATTTTCATTCTTAAGATGTCAAATACCATTCACCATGATGATGATGATGATGATGAGTACGATTACTCCCCGGTTATTATCATGTCATCACGAATTTGGCGGGTTGTTGTTTTTTTTTTTTTTTTTTTGTTAAGGCAATTTTCTTGTCCCAAGTATATGTTGTTGTTGTTGTTGTTAAAAATGAAATGCCTGTCCAATTCCATTGATGATGATTATTATAATTGAATTATATGTCGACATAGAGGGCTTGCCATTTCAACAAATCTCAAAATAATTCGGGTTGTAACCACAAACTCGCACACACACACACACACACATTTTGATTTGTTGTCTTGGCCTTGTGTGTTTTTTTTGTTTCTGTTGTTTTCCAAAATAAGAAAAAAAAATTCCAATTTTCTTTTATTTTTTTTGTCTAGTCAAAAATCAAAATGATCAGTAATGAAAAAAAATCCGAACTAACCAAAGGTGCCAGATTCAGAATTTTTGGCCATCAATCACACACACACACACACACGCACATTGTTAATATTTAGCTTTAATTGACTAATTTCATTAATATTAATGAATGATAATCGATCAATAGATTGATCGATTGATCACGTTGCACACCTTTATATTAACAAATAGCTTAAATATTAATAATATTTTTCTTCATTTTTTTTTCTTTATGGTTAATATTTACTCGAATAATTATACCTTGACCATTTTTTTTGTGTGTGTGTTATATAATCCAATCTAACCATCCAAATGATGTTCATTATCAATCGATTCATTTTTTTTTTTTACTTCATTTCGCACCATAGCCATGAGTGGGTAGTCCGGCAAAAAAAAAATCAATTTCACTACCAAAATTTGCCGGCATCAATTCTATCTATTCTATATATAAATCGCAAGTTAGCAAACGAATTATTATTTTATTTTGGCTGTTAAAAAAAATGAGATAAAAACTATGAAAATTTGCTTGCGGCATCATCATTTGCTTGTTGCTGTTGTTGTTGTTGTTGTTGTTGTTGTTGCAAATCGATAGAGTAATAATTAGATCGATCGATATACGAAAGATGCCGAATGTTGATTATTATGTGGCCAATGCTGATGATGATGATGATGATGATGAAGATGGTAAAAAAGCCAAACTAAAGAAAAAAAAGAGCAAAAATATGTAATAACCATCATCATCATCATCATCAATTGAATGAGATAAACACATTGGTTTTACCTGTTTTTTTTTAATATCAATCAGAATTCAATCGAAATCGGCTTCAAAGTCCTCTTTTATGCCGACAAAGCAGTTTTTCATATTTTTTTTTTTGCTTCCTTTTCTTTATGTATGAATGTCCAGTCAAGAAAAAAAAGTATAAAGGGCAACCTGTCTATTTTCATCACTATTATCGATATATAAAAAAAATACCAATTTCCAATTCTATTCGATGTAACACACACACACACACACAGGTGTGTACAATGCATAGACAACAACATAAAGTTTCTTATGGCTAATTCAATGATGACCATCATCATCATCATCATCATATTCGATATATAAATTTATTGAATTGGAAAATCAATTCATCATGCGCATATAGTATCCATTTGTTAAATATTGTATATGTCTGTGTATATATATTGTGTGTTGATGACAATTGATCATCAGGTAGTTGTTAATCCAATTTAAATACAGTCGACTTAACAGTGTGTCTGTGTGTGTAAGTACAGTGTTCCAGAAAATAATAAATAAATACTATTGTCTACATTTACCAAACCAAACCAATGTGATCAATTCCTAATCTCTCGCTCTCTTGCTCTACTTCTGTATGTAATTGATTTAGAAATATAAATGGCTGATTTATCTCTATCTATCTATGGCTTCAAAACTAATCCGATTATGTGGTATATATTGGCCATGCATGCATGCATATGCTATATACAATGTCTATCGAATGATAATTTTGATTTGTCCAGACTTGTTGCATGCTTGCTTGTTCCTGGTAAACATTATCCAGCAGAAAAAAAATGAATGAAGAACAAAACAAAACAAAACAAAAAAAACCAATAGCCAAAATGTTTTGGTCCCTGTTCAACAAACAACAACAATTCAAGCTGGAAAAACAACACTGGTTTTTATATTATCAAAACTGGCCCCAAACCTTTTAGCAAAAATAAAAAAATAACATGAATATGATTGTGAAACATATGTTACCTGTGTATTTGTGGATCGTTTGGTTTGTTACAACAAGAAAAAAAATGTGAATAAAAAAAACCTAGTCATTTCCCCATGCATACATTCAACAACAACGACAACGATGAAAATGTTTTACAATTGACAATTTGATTCAAATTGTTTTCTTCATTCATTGAGCGCGCGAAAATAAAAATTGGTACAAAAAAAAAAAAAAAAAATAGATATTTGTGGCCCTCGGTTCCAACAATATCTATTTTACCTGTGTGTGTGTAAAGAGAAAACATTTATACAAGCATACAATAAAATAAATACTTGGCCCACAATCGGATCGTATTCTCACACACACACACACACACACACACTCTCTCTCTCTCTCTTTTCACCTTTTGCCATTTAATTGAAATTGAATATTTGTACTGCTGTTGTTGTTGTTGTTGTTGTCAATACAAATATAAAAAAAACCAAATTCAATTTAAAAGATGCAATTCAAGATTATTCGATTTGATTTGATTTGATTTTGATCTGAACGACCATATAGAGAGAGAGAGATACCTGCTGTTTCATTGTAAAATTGTTGACACAATGATCAAAACGAAAAGAAAAGAAAATTACATAATGATAATCATTACAATCAAATCAAATGATTCTTTTTTTTTGTAATCAAATCAAATAATTTCTAGATGATCATGCTGTGTGTCCATCAAATATATATTTTTTTTTTTTTTTTGGTCATCATAATTCATCAATTATGTGTGATGCAAGGTCAACCTGTTGTTATCAAATGTGTCAAATACACACACACACACATGTTTTTGGTCAACAATGATTTGACCTTTAAAAAAAATAACGAATTTTAATATTTTAACCAAAAAAAAAAAAAAATGATGATGATGACTTTGTCACCAGAGCAAAAAAAAAGAAAATTGTTTATTACAATCGGTAAACATATCACGACCAAAATCTACGAATAATAATCGATGATGATTATCGTTGATAAGATTCAAGAGTCGACAATACATACATACACACAGTAGGAATAGAATAAACAGCAGCAGCAGAAGCAGCAGCAGCAAATAAGCTACCAACAACTGTGTTCCATAAGATCCGATTCTTATCTTTTAAATATTAACTTTTCAACTTGACCAATGGTCATGTTGACATTCCGTTACAAACTATAGTCATCGATGATGATGATAATGATGACGATTGAACATGAACTATCGAGAATTACCCCTGACAGTGTAAACATTGGTTAGAAGACAGAAAATCATGGCAGCATTTCATCGAACATATGTGTTTGTTTGTGTGTGTTTGCTCATAGGATTAACAGTTTTTTGTTGTTGTTGTTGTTGTTAAGCCTTTCGTTCCTATAATTGATATGATATTTTCGAAATTTTGTTATATTCAAAATACTAAAAATATTTTGCCAACAAATCGAATTGCAAAATTGATTTCGATATTTATTTTTTTTCAATTAGTCATTTGAGACCATTTTTTGTTGTTGTTGTTGTTGTTGGTGGTGGTGTTGGTGGTTATATGTGTCTGTCTCCAATCGAATGGTAACAACAATATACCATCAATGGTCAATGGTAATCATTATCATTTGTTTGACTGGTTTTCTCATGTTTGCTCACCCCTGTTCCACCCTCTCAAAATAAGTGTATTTGTCTTGTCTTTGATGATGATGATTTGGCTATTGTATTGTGTATGCGTGAGACAGACAAATATCACACACATACACACACACACACAAAAACAATATTTGATTGTCGAACAAATTGTACAATAACAAATGGCAAATTATTGCCTTGTACGACATAAACACACACACACAGATTTATTGTCGTTGGTTTTTTTCTGTTACATATATTTCATTCATTTTCATTCAAAGATTTTAAAAGATCAAAATCTAGTGATAAGAAAAACAATAGAATGACACTTTATTCATTTGTCTGTTTTTTTTTCATTTACTTCGACACACACACACACACACCAAACACAATCTTACTTTGATTCAGTATCGATTGAATACAAATATTGAATTGACAATACAAATTTCGATTTATGTATGGTGCGACATTCATTACCGACATTCGGTTATTGTCTGTTTCATACATTTGTGTGGAGAAAAAAGGGTTTTCCTTCCATTTGCTTTGCTAGCTCTGTAATATGAGAAGGGCAAAATTTTCAAATTGCAACAATAGTCATATGGTGCTGTTAGAACATTTTTTTTTTGTTAGAATATGGAATGTCAGTTTCGATGAGCTTTCGTTTTTTTTTCTTGATGACTTTTTGTTGTTGTTGGCAAAACAAAAACATTCGACCAACATCAACATACAGAAACAACAACAGTGGAAATGTATGTGTGTGTGTGTGTCTGTGGAATTCAAATTCGATTCAATCAACTGTTATGCTGATCATACCAGATTACTTTCCAATGATGATGATGATGATCAATTCATTTGCCACTTGATTATCATACGATCGTGTGTGTGATCGATGGTTGGTTGGTTGGTGGCAATATAAGATATCTGATTTCAATGGTTGGTTTCTGATTTCCTCAAATTATATCCATATATTGGTTGTATATATATATTGACCAATTATTTTATGTAAGAGACCTGAAGAAAAGCCGCCGTTTTCGTTTTCGTTGAATGTTGAACAACAGTGAATGGAAATCGGGAAATTAATCCATTGATCAAGTGAAATGTACCGCACACACACACACAATCTATTATTATTATTATCGACGGTTAAGCCGATTCAAGTATACGGTAAACTTGCTCAATTTTTCGTAACAACAACAATAGCTTTAAATACAACAACAACAACTAATTCCTGGTGATAATCCCTACAAGCGTCTCAATATAGCCATTGCCTTTTGAATGGCCTATTTGATACAAAAAAAAAATTTTTGGATCAATGAACAATCGAATAGTCATCAAGATGGAATTTTATTTGATGAAAAAAAAACAAGAATACCATGTGTGTGTGTGTCTGTGTCTGTCGGTGCACTATTCTACATTTAAGAAAAAAAAATCTGGTCAGATCAGATTCCAATTTAGTGATGATGATCATCTGTGTCACAGATGTTGAAATGGTCATCGAATGTCCAAACAAACAAACAAACAAACAAATGAACACACACATACACACACACACACACACACATGGCGACAGAGATCATCTTTAATTCTCATTCGATTTTGTTTTAGTTTACATAGGGAGACATCAAACATTATCGCTAACCAAACACAAACTCGAAATAGATATTCAATTCCAATACAAGCAAGATGATGATCATGATGAGACATGTGATCGACATATGCATGTTGTAGCAGCACCACAAACATGTTGGACATTATGGGCATACAATCACAACAGTGATTGATAACGATAATACACATGTGTATGTATCTATCTGTAAAAAAAAGATGTACCAGATTAGAACAAAAAAAAACAAACAAACAACAACTGAAGAAGAAACAGTCAACGATAATGGCAATGTAATGCAATGCGACACTAATTGATTGATCGATTGATTTCAATTAGATATTCCACAATATTGCTTATCTTTTTCTCTCTCTCTTTTCTATCATCCATATGGGAACCTAATGTTTCTGATGATGATAATTTGACCTTTTTGCCATTGTGAATATGCCAGGTGAACAGGATGATGAATATGATTGTGTTATGAAGTAGGAAATATATGCTTTTAACACCGATCCGGTGCCAATGTTGATGATGATGATGAAATGTGTATTCAATTTGCGGCTAAAAAAAATCATTTGTGATTAGATAACATTATCTCAAAGATGGAGAAAAAAAAGGGAGAAAGTTTTTTGCCATAAGTTTAAAAAAATTTTCGATTGAGTTCTAATCAATTAAAAGCTGTCATCTTGAACTTTTCATTCGGTAGTAGTAGATGTATATGGATCCAACAAAAAAAAAACTAGATTTGACCCTGTGTCATGAACCTGTTTTTTTTGTTGTTCGTTCAAAATAAAAAAAAAATTCAGAATCAGCAATTCAAATAACAGAAGCCGTGTTACTTAATATCCATTAACCTCATCATCATGATCATAGTGATCATTATCATGGAAAAAAATATCCGTTGCCATCGACAACCACATTGATTCGTGAAATGGGTAATCGTCAACAACAACAACATTGGATTGTAATAAATTTTTAAATTTTATTTTTTTTCAAAAAAAAAACAGTCAGTCATTCATATTTAAACATTTGAATTTTTTTTAGGGAAAGAAACAAAAAAAAAATGCTACCACATTTCTGATGAATGGAATGAAATGAAATAAAATGATCTGGTCGGGTCGCTTAATCCGTTTATTGTGTTCTTTTTCATCTGATTTTTTTACCCTGTTGTTGGCCTTGCTGATCCTGAGAGTTGTTCTTTTATGTCCATGTTAAAATTCAACAACAACCAAAAAAAAAATAAATTGATGATTGGTATTGGCTTTGAACTTTGAACTATTGAAAATTCCATACAGACACACCATTCAAATTTAGTCTGCATATTCAGGTATTCACTAAATGATAGAAAATGGTGAACATCATTCAGTCATGAAAATAGTCGGTTTTAGAAAAGAGAAGAGAAAAGAACGATGAAGTACCAAAATGGAAATTTATTTTTTTTTTCGTTGACTTGAATTTTCAACTTTTCAATAAAGGGATTAATGTCAACAAAATAGGAAAAAAAAACGATCCATTCGCATTCAGATTCATTGAATGGCCATTTCCAAACAATGGACAACATATGGTCACAGATTGATCAACCACCACCAGCACCAGCACCACGTTTTTCAAACGTTGTTTTTTATCATTGTTGTTGGATCATTTTACTATCATTTTTTTTTTCACTAACACACAAGATAGTTTAATTGAATTTATATTCTACATTTAGTAGCCAGTGTATTTATGTTTATGTTTTTGTTGAGTATGTGTCGATGTCGGTGATAATCGGTAAAGCCATTATGGATTATTAGTATTTGGATGGATGAAATCTAGTTTTTGAGCAGATTATACATAAGCATTAAACTTTGTAGATAAAAAAAGAAAAACTGTTTTCGTGACAACAACAACAACAACAACAACAACAAAAAAAAATTCAAACTCAATTAGAATCATGATGATGATCCTCCACATTGTTATCTACATACCTTGAGAAATGACATCATACTGATCAATGTGGCACGACCAAATATAATTCCATATTGATTTAACGTATGAATTTTTTCAATATATAAACTAGTATGAATATGTAATGATAATGGTCGTAGCGGAAAATGAACAGAATAATAAATAATTTTATGTGAACATTTATGAATCTTGACCGTATATAGGGAACAAATTAAATGGATGACAAAAAAAATGACCGTTTGTTGTAAAATGACACCAGAAGCAAAAAATTTCCAAAGATAAAATTGATTATTGTTATCGAAAAAATATGTGGTGATAATGAGCAATAGATTCATTGGAAAATTTGCTATTAAATATGATGAAAAAAGATCCGATTCATAACATGTTAATCGATTAACTTGATCAAAATTATGGCCATGTAACCATAGAAATCGATTGACAATACGGCTATAATAACGAGGATGAGATTTGTTCATAATCAGTTTTGTGTTTAGAGTCGAATTTATTTGATCTAATTTCAGAAATATAGTCCATGTTATGACGATAAATTGATACATGAATAATAAATAACAATGAGCCATCATAAATTGTGCACCATCGAAAAGTAAACAATTCAATAATGAACAAAGTATACGGCTTACTATCAACGAATATCGTATTGTAAGCCATAGAATATTCTCATTATCATCATGAATGATTCGATCAGAATGAGCTAAAAACATAGTCATCTTGTTGATGCACACATATATCGCATACAAGGCGAATATATCCATTAATAATGTAATTATTTGATTCTGTTGAATAAATTCAATCATTTTACCACGTATAAAATGGCAGATATTCTGTTGTTTATGTTGTTTATGTAGAAAGTAACGGTCACCATCCGATTTGAACAGGATCATATCCATCAAACGGACAACATTATCAGGAATATCTAAATAAAGTTTATAGATAAGATAAATGCCTAAACATGTAAGAAATACGCCCATTAAATTCATTGCATTAGGTAAACCATAAATGTAGAATATGTCGAATACCAAGATTCTGTGTTCATTATTTAATGGCAAGAAAAACAATAGCAGATAACGAAACAATTGAAACGTTTGAAACCAAATTATATGATTAATAATACGGTTAGCATCGGATTTTTGGCCAAAATTTGTTGATGATATAACCTTCTTATCATTGTTGGCCATTTGTGTTACTGTCTGAAGATATGATTGAAAATTGCTTAGATTTTTGATGGGAATCATTTCCGAAAAAATCCAACGTATTAACGACATTTTTTTTTGAAAAAAAATTTAATAATACAATCAAGTCTATTGCCACATAAACAGTAATGGTTTCATATTCGTTTATCATTTATATTTAATTCAATTTCAAAATCAAACTGTACGCATTTTTTTTGCAAAAAAAAAAAAAACAAATCGATGCTTTGGTAAGAAAAAAAAATTCTTGATAAAAATGCCATGTGATCATATTCACACAATGGCAGGCAGACACACAAAGAAAGATATCAGAAAAAAAACAACAAAGAATGTGGTTTATTGATCAATAAAACACTATACTATAATGATAAAATATTCTTGTCTGTACATACTGATACAGAGAAATCATGTGGTTTATTCTGTATTCCAAGACAATGAGAAAAATGGTCTGAAATGTTTTTTTTTGTGAATAATGATAATGGTTATGGCATTGTAACAATAATAATTTTTTTGAATATGAAATGAAAAACCTTAAATTGAAAAATTCTATGTTTCATATTAACACCAATATTCTTTATATATACAACTACATTTTGTTTGTGTGTGTGTGTGTGTGTATGTGTGTGTGAATAGTCATTATATATTCAATTATAGCCAATTTGCGTGTTTATGAGGTGAAAATCGATGAAACCATCATTATCGATGACATGATGATATAGCCAAGTGTTATATTATGCATTGAGCAGATTATACATAAGCAATAAACTTTGTAAATAAAAAAAGAAAAACTGTTTTCAAGACAACAACAAAAAAAGAACAAATTGAAAATCATACAGAATTTTGATGAACATGCACATACCTTGAGAAAGAAAATCATGCTAATCACAACGGCTCCACCTAATACAATTCCATATTGTTTTGAAGTATGAATCTTTTCTATATATAAACTACTTCGAACATGTAACGATAATGGCCGTAATGGAAAATGAATCGACCAATAAATGAGTTTATGTGAACATTTATGAATCTTGATCGTATAAATGGAACAAATCAAATGGATGACAAAAAAACCGATCAATTGTTGGCCAATAACAGCGGTAGCAAAAAATTTCCAAGCATGTAATTGATTGTTATTGTCGATTAAATATGTGGTCACAATAACCAATAAATTCATTGGAAAATTTGCAATCAAATATGATGAAAAAAGATCCGATTCATAACTTGTTAATCGATCCACCTGAATAAATGTATGGTTATATAACCATAAAAACCGATTGACAATACGGCTATAATAATGTGGATGATGTTCTCCCGAAATCGGTTTATTGTCCAGAAACGAATTGATTTGATCCAATTTCAGAAATAATGTCCATGTTAGAAAAAGGAACACGTACATGATCAACATATAACAATGAGCCATAATGAATTGAGCCAAATCGAAAAACAAACAATTCATCAGTGAACAAAGAATATAGCTTACCATTATCGAATATCGTATTGTAAGCCATAAAATATTTTCATCCTCATCATGAGTTATTCGTTGAAAAAATATGGTCATCTCATTGATAAAGACATATATCGAATACAATGTGAACATATTCAATGCTAATACAAATAATTGATTCTGTTGAATCGATTCAGTCATTTTATGACGTATAAAATGGCAGATATTCTGTTGTTTATGTTGTTTATGTAGAAAGTAACGGTCACCATGTGTTTTGAACAGGATCATATCCATCAAACGGACAACATTATCCGGAACATCCAAATAAAGTTTATAGATAAGATAAATGCCTAAACATGTAAGAAATACGCCCAATAAATTCATTACATTATTGATGCCGCAAATGTAAAATATATCGAACGCTAAGATTCTTTGTTCAGCGTTCAATGGCAATAAAAACAATAAAAGATAACGGAACAATTGAAATATTTGAAACCAAATTAATTTACTAATAATACGGCTAGCATCAGATTTTTGTTGATCACGAAAATTTATACATAATATATGATGATGCTGTTCATTATGAGCAATTTGTTTTTGTAGCTGAAGATATGTTTGAATATAGTCAAGATTTTTGATGGGAATCATTTCCGAAACCAACCAACGTATTAACGACATTATTTTTTGTTGTAATGATACATAACCACTATGCAATGTTTCATATTCGTTTGCCTTTTATATTTGATTCATTTCCAAGTCAAGCTGCAGACTTTTTTCTTCGCAACAGAAAAAAAAACAGAAATCGATGCTTGATCAAAAGAACTTTTCCCGGTGTTTCAGTACAAAAATTAATCGAATTCAAAAATCCAGACGCAAATAGACAAATCTAAACACGGAAATGGTATTGAGAAATAACTAAAATATCTATGGCCCCGTATATATTGATTATTTTTTTTTTTTTTTTTTGACAACCATTCGGTTTTGTACAAATCCATAAATTTATCCAAATTGATTGTTCCATTGTTTTTTTTTTGATGATTAAATTGTTCCATAATTTAGAAGCGAATAAGTCATGAGTAAACCTTGTATATAATACAAAAGAAACTATGGTTTGTACATAAATTTCAACATTATTCAATTCAACAACACCATTAATTTGATATATTTATATAGAAATGTTCACTTACCTGAATGAAGAAACGCATATTCATTAATTGTATTCCACCTAATGTTAGTCCTAGGCGTTTATTGTTATGCATTCTTTCAATATAATTACTATGACGTAATCGTAATTGAATGGGCTCATATTTATAATAATGTGCAAACAAATAAATTAATGGTCGTGAACATTTATGAATTTTGATCGTATAAATAGTACATAATAAATGAACGATGAAAAAGCCGATTATTTGTTGCAAAATGACCAATGTACAGAAAAAGTATAGGCCTTTCTGTTCAATTAATTGATTTTTACGTAGAAAAAATGTGGTGATAATTAACAATAAATTCATCGGTAGATTAGCTATCAAATAACCGGTGAATAAATCCGATTCATATGATCCAACACGATTCATATGATCCAATGTGTGGCCATGTAAATGAAAAAAATATAACAATGTTTTACGATATTCAATTGGATTCATTTTGATTTTCGTTCGTTGTTGAACAATATTCAATATTTGATTGATTTGATCTAATTTCAAGAAAAATGTATAACTTAATGAATACAAAGAGATAAATGATAAACATATAACAATGAGCCATCATAATATTAGCACAATCAAACACGATAACATTGATGAATAATATGGTTATTCTTAAGGACAATCTTCACATATCTTGCTATGATCATCCATATTGATGATTCATAATATTGGTCCATAACGAGAAAATAATCACGTTCAGTGTATACAACAAAATTGATGGCTATATACAATGAATAGAGTGTAAACAAATCTAAAAATGAGCAAATATTAATATTGAATTGAAATCAAACGAAAAAAAAAAGAAAAGAAAAACAAACCTAAACATATGACAAAAATTTGATTCTGCATTATTGATTCGTTCAATTTACCACGAATATAACAACAAACATTGTTTTGTTTATGATTCTTATGGATAAAGTAACGCCAATCTTTTTTAAATACAATCCAATTAGATCATTGTTGATAGTCGTTCAGGTAATTCATAATAAAGTTTTTTAAGCAAATAAATTCCCAATATGGTCACTATTATAGCCAATATGTTCATTAAATTGCTCATATTGTACAAATAGAATATATCAAACATAACGATACGTTGTTTATGTGATAAAGGCATTGCATATATAAAGCCATAACGGATCAATTCTAGAATCTGGTAACAAATTAATTTATTGATTAATCGAGCCGAATCACATGAACTAGATTGGCCATCGTTTTTTATCATCAGACGAATATCTTTAGTTCGATGCAGATAAACGCTCATACAATCTAGATTCTTATATGGGAACATTTCCATGATGAACCAACGTATGATCGACATTTTTGTTGTGTGGTGTTTTGTTGTGGATGAATTTTAACGAATGAACAAATTCTTGATCGTTGAGTGTGGTATAAATTCAAATTTACAGTAGTAACTATGAGAATTTTAATTGTTTGATGAATTCAAGTGTGTGTGTGTGTGTGGTTGCTTAATTTTTGTTTAACTATTAGAATGTCAAATATTCAATTATTTATTGTCAAAAGAATCGACAATTTTAAGCTCCATTTTGATGAATTCCAATGAATACAAACATTGCCAAAAAAAAAATTTGAGTAATTAAAGTTGAAAATGGAAAATTCATCATAATAATAATAACTACTATACAACTATACATCTACATGTGTTCATTGTGTGTGTGTGTGTGTGGGCACCTGGACCACCTTAAACATTTTTTTTTTTGTTTTTGATTACCCGCAGAGTGAAATTGATCGATTTGAATTGACTAATATTTAATCATGGTTTGAATTTAATGAATGTATTGTTTCAACAACAGCAACAAAAAAAAACAATGGAGAGAGAGAGAAAAGAAAAGTTTAAACATAGCAAAACACAAAATATCATGAAATGAAAGTGATGAAATTGAAAAAAAAAATTTACATAAATGATAATCATTACTGCTACTACTGACATTTATCAGACGAATAATAATTCTTTAAAGTTTAATCGAAAAATAATTACTTTTTTTTTGGTTGGTTCATCATCATAGCACCAAAGTTTTCAATTATTACAATTTGAATCTAATTGGAAATTGAAATTTTTTTTTTTTCGTTTTTTGTTGGCCAGAATCTGCTGGTTGTTTTCAATTTTAAATACATTTTATTATTATTATTATCATTGGTGGCCACAGACAGACTTGAACGAAAGAAAATGAAAAATTTTCGAGATAATAATCAAATTCTTAAAAACTTGAAATTGATAATCGATCCGAACCGAACCGAAACAAAAAGAAAAAAAAATGGTGGTGGTGGTGGTGGCCCTATCAATCATCATTTGTGTGTGTGTTTGTTCATTTCATGGACAAGTTATGAATGTATAATGAGACACCAATAATAGCGCCCCATAAGCACGGATGAGATCGATAACAATCAACGCTATCATTTATAATATATGTAAATGATTGGCCAATGGAAAAAAAAGTGATCCATTTCAGATTAGACATTTAATTTTTAGGGTCTTGTTTTCAGGTATGAAATTTGTATACAAACAAAAGAAAAATAGAATATCGAATCATGGTTCCAAAGAAAAAAGAAGAAAAAAAACACCACCAATCGATTTTTAAATCGCTGCACGTGTTCTAAATTTTTTTTTTGTGATTCATTGGTCAATTTGTTGTTGTTGATTAACGAAATTATGTATGGCGCTGTAGAATGATGATGATGATAAGTTTTATTGTTGTTGTTGTTGTTGTTATGGCTGACATCACGAACAATTTTTTTTGTGTCACGTGAAAAATAGATTAGACCTAAAATTGATGTGATCGCTAAACAATGGTTTGTTTATTTGTTTGTTTTTCTCAGTTTGGTTCAATTTTGCTTTTGGCCAAAAAAAAACATGGTCAAAACAAAAATATTTTCGTGACTTGAAATCATTGATGTTTTGTGGATTTTTTTTGGTTGTTGTTGTTATTGTTGTTGGGCCATGATTTACTGATTTTTTTTTTCTTTATTCTGGCCAAACATCACATTATTTATGCAGGTTTTTTCTCTCTTTTCCATGATGGTTTGGTTTCACTTTAAATGGATCATTTATATTATTTACTTGATGACTATTGGTGATTTTTGTGGATTTTAATTAATTTTCATTTTTTTTTTAACCAGAGAAGCTGAAATGGAAGTTTTTTTTCCAATAAAAATCTAAAAAAGCAAAATTTATCTGCCAAAAATGTAAATGTACAATATTTATGTGTAATACAAAATGAATGAATCCACATCGATATGATCAGCATGAGATTTTTTGTTTTTCTTTTAAATTTCGTCTAAATTTATTATTATTGTCACGTTATATTTAATGTTGACGATGTCAAATATGTGTTCGATGTGTGTATGTGTGTGTATGACAGATTCTATGGAATCAAGAAAAAAAATTGCTCAATTTACACCCAACTTGACAAAAAGAGAAATGATCATGCCATGGTCATGATCATGACATGTAAGGTAAGATCGAAGGTGTTTGTTGTTAACCATGTTTAAATGTTCGACAAGAATCTTTGATGGTCGGATGATGATGATTATGATGATGATGGTAATGGTTAGCTGTGTGTGTGTGTGTGTGTGTGTTTGCCCATGACCACCATTATATACGATTGATATTGGAAGACGACAACTATGAGCCAATCAATTTAATGGCACCAATTATTTCTATTTTAAGAACTAACTTTTAAAAATCTATGGAACATTTATCATTTATAATGGTTATTGTTGTTGTTGTTGTTGTTGACCATTTATTGGTCATCAAAATGTAGGCTTTTTTCTATCAATTCTTCAATTACTACATACATACACACACACACAGGTAGTTTGATTGGACCAAATAACAACAACAACAACAACAACAAGGTCCATCTTTGGTCTTGGCACATAAACAAATCAACAAAAACGGGTGCTAGACATACACAAAATTTTAGATTTTTTACTTTAATGGGGAGCAATAAATCTTGTTGTCTATTTAAGTGTGTGTGTGTGTGTGTGTGTAGGTCATTTTTGGCAATTGTTGTAGATATCTTAAAATTGGGGACAAGATGATGATGATGATCAAGATCATGATTATTATGATGATCATTGCTAATTCTGAACAATTGCAATTGATTGCTTTTTTTTCTTTAGGAATAATTATGCTTGACCAATGTTCTCCATACACACTCACACAAAACAAATTTTTAGTGTTTTTTTTCTTGATTGTTTGATCCGAATCAAAAATTTAAAGAAAAAAAAGATAAATAAATTCATTCATTCTCATTGCTTACTTTGTGAAAGAATAACAAAAAAAAAAATACCGTCAACATAAAAAAAAGTACCGTATAATTTTGAGTAATAAAAAAAAAATTGTCCCGTAATGGGCAGCAATCAATCTCTGCCCATAGTAGTATAGTCTCAGACACATTTCTTTTGGCTGTCATTCATTTTTCGGTTGGATTATTCGACAATATAGCGACAACAACATTTGTTATGGGTGCTTATTAACCAGAAGCACATGCGAATAATCTAAGATGATAAAAGTTTTCATTTAAATTTCAAAAATTTTGATGCATTGATTGTGTTTTTTTTGATTGTTGTTGTTGATGATGATGATGATGTTAATCATGTAGAAAATGGCCAACAACAACAACAACAACAAAAAAATTACTCAAATGTCCGACACCAAAGTATCCGTGTGTGTGTGTGTTTGTGTGCGTAAACAGCAGAAGACAACAATAATAACAAGCCCCTTTTTAAATATAACAAGAACTGATCTGATTACAATAATCATCATCAATGATGATGATGATGGTCATCGCGTCATCGGTAAGAAAAAAAAAATGGCCAGACCCAAAAAAAATACCAGCCATATATCCAAAGTCCATTGTTCTTTATTTTCTTGAAACAATTGAATTTAGTGTGTGTATGTATTCGCCCAACAACAACAACAACAAAAACAATTCACTTTATCCTATCTATCTATCTGAATGACTAAAGAATGCGTAGGTTTCAATTAAATCGTTATGTTTTACTAGTCGTTGGCTAATTACTTATGACAAGAGATATTCAAACTGAATTGAATCAAAAAAAAAATTCGATAGATTGGAATTCATTTTTTTTTCACCCAAAAATATCCAGAAAACTTTGGCCATATTTTACCACTTGAGAAAAAAAATAATAAGATGATTAACCATTGATTCTGCTGTTGTTGTTGTTGTTGTTGTTGGCGCTTTTAGTATATAAATTCAGGCTACTGACTTCAGCCTGATTTTATTTGATGGTCATCGCCATTGCTGCAAAAAAAAAAAAAAAACAATTCAAGGCGTTGTTTCACCATAACAAAGTTAATGGACCTTTATATTGCCATCAAGATGCTTTGAATCTTTTGAATGAATGAATGATTGAATTGTTGATAATGAACATCATGAACAACAAAAAAAAACAGAACAGAACAGAACAGAACATTCATTCATTTAGAAATTGCATTCTAATTACCTTTTGAAATTGGCTATAAAAGAAAAGAAGAATAAAGAATTTTAAAATTCAAGACAATCCAATGTGTGATGATGATGATGATGATGATGATGGGATGCCCGATTTAATCACGATTTATTCACGATTCATCATAATCATCATCATGGATGCTGGAAACATCAGAAGCTTCAAAGCTCCACACCTCAAACCAATGTATTCTGAAATGGAGACAAATTTGCATTCAAAAAAAAAAAAAATTTTTTTTCTTTGGTTTCCTGTTGGGCTGTTGTATGCATTCACATAATTACATTCATTCAACCTCCGCAAATCACAACAAATGGTCATCATCATCATCATCATCATCTATCTATCTAATCATTGATCGATAATGGTCATTATTACACAGAAGAAGAAGAAGAAGAAGAGAAACAATAAAACAAAAATAGACCACCATCATCGTTGTTGATCATCAACAATAACAACAACTTGTTGATATGATGTTCATTTTGTTAATCAACATTTTTTTTTGGCTACGGTAATTCATCAAGATTCATACTGGCCATTGCCATTATTATCATCATCGATCAAGACCATTGTGTCCAGACACAGGATTGATCCAACAACAACAACAACAAATACAAATAAAAAATAAATATGCAGGTTCATTTCTTGTCTATCTAAATCTTTGCCTGTCTTTTTGTCAGGTTTTTTGTTTTGTTTCGTTTTCATTTTTTGTTTTGTTTTTTTTCTAGTCTATGAAATTCACATTCACTATTTGAATGTTATTGAACTATATTGAAGAACGTGAAATTTTTTTTTCATTTTCATTTATCCATTTACTCGTGAACAACAACAACAACGACGACGACGACAACAACAACAAGATACCGAAGAAACCAAATTGCCAAATAGTGGTGGTTACACGCGCTTTCAAAAGGTCATTGGGTATAGCCATCATCATCATCATCATCATCATCATTTGAGTTTTGAACCGCACATGATTACTCTCTTTGGACTATACGATGATTGACCATAACATAACATGTGTGGGACAACTACAACAACAACAACAAAAAAAAACCATATGCCAGATGCCTGTCTGAAATGGCCTCAATCCCCCTTACTTATTACAAATGGTCTTTGTGGTGGTCTTTCCACACACACACACACACACAGGTAACTTGTGTGCAAATCTTTCAAAATTTTTTTTTTCATTCCAACAATAAACATAAGAAGAAACCAGAGAGAGCGTGAGAATGGAATTTCGGTTATTTAGATGTGTCCAGATGATTGACTATTAGTTTCATTCAAAAATCATAACATATATTATATTGAATTATTATCGTTGTTGCACATGTTGTTTGTTCCATCATAATCATGATGCATGCATGTGTGTGTGTGTGTGTATGTGTGGAAATGGGGGTGTATAAAAGCCAGATGACCATTGAACCACTCGATAAATACAAGCATTACATTATAACAACTTATCATCACGATATAAATTATAATTTTTAAATAATAACCATTGGCGTTCTAGTTGTCCATTGTTTCACATAGATGGCATTGTTTTTTTTTAATAATTTCTTGATCCGTTTTTTCTATTTTATTTCTATGGATTCATAATAACCATAACAATGAACAGTGAACAGATTCATTCAAGTACATTCAATCAATACTGTTCGATAACATTGATCAATAACTATGAATGATGACCATTTAATCACCACAGCTTGACCACCACCATGGTGTGTGGTGTATTTGAGTATATAATAAATAAATAATATATAAATCCCAAATAATCTGTCTATTATTCACACTACAGATCATTTAATCGGGTTGTGATCAGACAATTTATATATATATAAGTTATAAGAGCTTTGAGCTTATAAACACCCACCCACACACACACACACATTGTCGCCAGACTATTCAATGATAATGGGGTAAAAAAAAAATCTGTGCCGTGTTTAACAACAAAAAGAACAGTACAATGATTGTACGTGATCAATATGGCTAGGTTACGATTTGATTCGCATTTATACTTGTGTATGTTCTTTTCATGGTTAACGGGGTAAATTGTATTGCATTTTTTTTTATTGTTGTTGTTGTTGTTGTTGTTCTGTTTAGTAATTTATCGTTGGATTTCATTTTTTTTTTTTTTTTTTTAGTACAATCATCCAACAACTCTGTGTGTTCAACAGATTACATTTATTATGATCTCAATTCTTTAGCCATCCTAAATAGGTGATTCATTCACATTCATTTTTTTTCATAGTGCAATAATAATAATGATCGAACATTTTTTCAATTATTTGAACCAATTTTGGTTCGTACATCGATTGATTTTCATTGATTATCCAAATTATTTACGTACAGAAATCGATACAACCATCATCGAACTGTTGATTCAATGTTTGTGGAAATTATTTTTGGATAATAATTTTTTCATTCGACCAGCATTCATTTTATCATTAAGTTTGTTCATAGTATCATTCATAAGAAGCACTGTGGTAACATCGATTGTTTCCAGATTTGTTCAAAATGGAATAGTGGCCGAAAATGATGCACGAAAATTTTATGAATGTTTCTGGTGTTTTCTATGTCACTTGTTAACATTCGTAGTGACATGGATAGTGGTCAACAGTAACAATTGTTTATTGGATCCGAAACAATTTTGGTCAGATATGAATCGTCAATCGATACCCATTTTGTATGGATTCATTTTTGCATTCAAAACCAGTTTCTATATTGATTCTACATATTCAATGATGTATGTGTATGTTAGTGAAAAAATGACACCAATCTATATGATACATCATATGACAACCATATCGTTATTAATATTAAGCTATATGACCAAAAATTATCTGAATGGTATCACTATAATCTATCTATTTGGCCAGGATACATTGCTTATGCAATTCAGTAAATGTATCATCAGAATTCAATTGCAAATCATTCAACGTAATAGAAACTTGGTTCGTAGAATTTTATTCTATGGATTTGCCACTCTTTGGATGTATAATCGTATATATCGTTATCCATTGATCATTATACCAGAATTGGCATTATTTGCATCGAAAAATTTCCATCTAGATTGGAGCATATTGGGCTATATATTGATTCTATTATTATGGATAATTTTAGTGGTCAGTCTTTTTTGGACAGTGTTTATTGTCAAAATTGTATCAAGTACATTGTTGGATCAAAAAGATATCTATCATTTGGATGTACAGGATAGCGAACAACAACAACAACAACAACAGAAAAAACGGCAGCAGCAGCAACAGCGGACAAAATACAACAAACATGAATGAACCAAAATTTTTCATTTTAAAATGTGCTAATCATATATAAATTTGAATTGTGAAAATAAATATCACCCTATTATCATATATCAATATATCCACATAGAATTTGCATTTACAATTATGATTATTGTAGCTAATAATCACAACAAAACTTATGGCTATGGGCTAGGTCAGGCCCATTTTTTTTTATTTTCTCTGATATCTGGTAACCACACATTTATACAGGACCTAAGTATTTGATGATTATTGGTTGTGTAATATAATTTCCACTTTTCATCACACAAGATGTGGATGATTAATTGTGCACACCTATGATGTTGATGATGACGATGATGTTGATGATGTGATTTGTTCATTGAGAATGGCATATAATGCATCTACTACTCGATATATCTAACAAATTATCAGCTCTAAATTATAGTCATATTGTACAAAATGAACAAATTGTTTATGATCAACAATGGAGAACAAACACACAAACTAGCACACACTATGGTTTCCAATTACAATGATGTAAAGTAATAATTGAGGATCGGTCATCATCATTCTTGTTCATTTGACCAATGGCCAATATTTAAAGATTAAATCTAGTGATGATGATAATGGTCAGCATTATCATCATCATCATCATATCCGCTTTGCCATTGTGGTCTCATCATCATCATCATCATCATGGATTATGAGATTGTTTGTGTGTATTGTTTATTTCGATGGTTTTGTGTTGATGGCAAGGTGTTAATGTGTGTTTTGTGTATATATGTTTTTTTTTGGTGTGTTTGTGTGCGTGCATAAGAATAATAATGATGACTATATGAGTATATAACAAGGTCTGTTTCATATATAGAAATATAGAGATTTAATATTGAAATGAACAAAAAAAAACAACACACGAAAACATGAATGCGTGGGCCACGTTGTTGTTGTTGTTGTTGTTATTTTTTTTTCTTCTTCGATCGACCATCACAAACGCATAAATCATAAGCTTAACCTGATTTGAATGGCCTTCATGTATAAATGACTTGAATGTTTTCAACAACAACAACAACAGCAAAAAAAAACATTCCATTGCATCTCCATGTGAAACATAAAAAGCTTCAATGGAAACAAGCACCAAAAAAATAAAATTTTATCTTTACATACATCATTTTCACCAGTGAATTATGGCCCAAACTTTGGCATATTCATATCGGTTTTTTTATCTTTACAAAAAAAAATCATTCAATGATGATCATCTGGTAATGAGTTGTGTTTATTATTTTCATTTATCGTTATCGTTATATAATTAATTCCTTTGTTTTAGTGTTTGAACATTTAGATTCAACCTTGAAATCTAGAGATTGTTGTTGTTATTGCCTCAAACCCTTCGCATAAATAACTCTATATATAATCATCATCATCATCATCATCATGTATTTTAATGGTATTTGGAGCCATCAAAACAAAACTAGTAATTTGGATCGACCATAAATTCTTACGAATTGTTTTTGTGTTTTTTTTTATGTTGATGATGATGATGATGATGTGTGATGACAGCCTGTCATTACATAATGATGACATGTGAAAAAAAAATGAAAGGCCCAAGGTAATAATTGTGTGTTGTTGATTAGAACCCTAGAATTATGTAAAAAAAAATGTAGCCATGCCATGTTTTTTTTTGTTTATACCATTGTTGATTTATCATTGATGATGATGATTAGATAATTGATCTAATCATCATCGACAATGTTGCTGTCACCAGCTGTAATTATGCAATGGAGAAATTATTTTAAAGAATTTGATCTCTCAATTGCGGAACGCAAAAATCATTACATCACTCTCCTTCCTTCACCTCCCCCCCCCCAAAAAAAAAATACTCAAGTTCAAGTGATTGGAATGTTTGTTCACATACAGCGAGAGAAATAGAGAAAAACAGAAAAAAAAACCAATCAAATCAAACATCGATAACCGAAACCAAATGAAAGAATATAGCCAATCGATTCGGTAAGGTCAATCCTAATGGCCACTGAATTGATCATAGTGTCAAGTTGATACTACCTACTCGACTTTTTCTTTTTTTACGACAAGTTGTTGTATATGGTTGTCAAACATATTTGCCTTACATGCATAGATAATAGTTAGTCAGGCCTACTTATAGGT
Source organism: Dermatophagoides farinae (assembly GCF_024713945.1). NCBI lineage: Eukaryota > Metazoa > Arthropoda > Arachnida > Sarcoptiformes > Pyroglyphidae > Dermatophagoides > Dermatophagoides farinae. Next base: position 3,572,201 of record NC_134682.1, read on the forward strand.
TCCCAAAAAAAACAGCCCTAAACAGCGATGGGCATCAATAAATTTTTTTTTATCTCAATTGATTTTTGGAACCAAACCGAATCGATTTTTGATTTTTTTTTATCATGTTTGTTGTTTACACACACACATCGATTTTCGTATTTCAATATACGACTGATAGAATAAGAAGAAGTTATATTCTAATTTGATTTTCGTAAACCATAATGGTTCCAATTCGAAAAATGAAAACACCAATTTGAACCAGAAAATGTTCCATTTGAACATATGCCATGAAAATGGCATATCATTGAATGACATTTGTTATATACATTCATGCATGGGTAGTAGCAAACAGATCAAAACCAAACTATAGATTGACTAAACTGAATGAACCATATCAAATTGGCGGTCAAAAAAAAAATTCGTTATGGTTGATCATTGTCATCATCCTCATCATCATCATCGGTTGAACAAAATTGGAACAAATGACAATAGTGGTCATCTTGGAATGTATGTGTGAATTTCTTTCTATAAGTTTGATATTTATTTAAAAGATATTTTCGATTCATAATCACATTTTTTTTTTTGATCATTTTGGTGACACATGTGTTTATGTGTGGACCATATGTTAGCCTTATCGATACAAAAAATATATGACCAATTGGTCACGGAATCGAATTGATGATGATGATGATGAGGATCCAAAACCAAACAAAATTGACTATTAGAAACGTTGGTCATTGCTGGTTGTTGTTTAGTATTTTTTTTTTTTTGGCCATGTGTATGTTTGTGTATTGGCAATGGCCAGGGTCACGATTCAAAATCTGATTGTTGCCCATTAACGAAAGAGCAGCAATAACTAATTGTTAGCCATTGGGTGATTATCATCAAATTATCGACCAATTATCAAACTATGTTTTTTTTTGTGCGTGTATGTGTGTGATCATGTAATGAACCAATAAACCAAACTAGATATAAGCGATGGCAGCGGCAACTACACTTGACATCACGATCAAATTCTCGACAATGATGATTTCGACAGTTTGACGCTTCTAGCTAGTTACAAATAGTAACAAGTTTGCTAGATAGCAAAAAAAAAAAAATGAAATTCGTGCCACAAATTCACAGCTTTTTGATTTGATTTGAATGATAATAATTATGATGATCCGACAGGTGATAAGTAGGTGTCGATCACGAACAATCATTCGATCATACCAAAAAAAAAAAAAAAAAAATAAGAGTAGGCCAGTAGCGCGTGAATCCGGTACGTGATTTTTGCCATTTCCGTTTAATGTGAGCAGATGATTTTGTTTTGGGTGGTTACAACCAAAAAAAAAAAAAAATTCGTATGCAGCAATCAAATTATTTGTCATGATTAATCAATGATCAATGAATCGAACTGAACTAGTCATGAATTAAATTAATGATGAACACAGACAGAATTGATCTTTTTTTTCGAATATATGAATCGAATGACAAAATGAATTATTCATGGTCAAAAAAAAAAGAACAAAATCATCATTTCAGAATGATTTGAATGCCCACTATACATAAAAACGGCTGTAACATATGGGCTAAATTGGTTTTTTTTTCGACACAATCTCAAAAAAAAATAAATTGACACAAGTAGCCATTTAAACATAATGTCGTCGTTCATCAAGTGTCATTTGATTGGTTGTTTGAATCATCAAATTTCTATGTAATGAAAGAAAAATTTTTTATTCATTGAATTCATTGAACAAAGCAAATTTTTCTTCACCAGAAAAAAAATTGATATAGCCGCTTTACCAAATATATAATAAATAAATTTGTTTAAAATGAATGAAACGGGAAAAAAAACGGTGGCGACATTGCAAGAAAAAAAAATTGACTTTTCTTTATTTTTTTTTCGATGACAGTTTACTGTTGTTAGTTATGAATGAATGAATGAATATGAGCCTCCAAATGTCACACATATTTAGCTGCTGCTTTCAGTCATTCAGTATGTAGTTTCGGCATTCATATATGTTACACACAGAGAGAGAGAAGAAGATACACAGAAGTCAATAAGTCGAATAATGAGTATATATCATATTGAACAATTGAAAATCGATCAACAAAAGTCAATCTTTACCTATTCTGTATATCGGATATATATACACTCCAAGTCGAGAGTTTTTTTTCTATAGTGTGTAGTATAGTGTGTTTATGTATGCATGACAAAAAACAATCCGAAATCGAATAATGGACCAAAACCATTTCGGTATAAATAATTCACAAATTTTCGATTCATTGATCACATGAAGAAAAATTTTCCGCCATTCATTCAAATTCATGTATGTATGTTATGTTTCGAGAAGCCTACTACAAATCAATAATTTTTTTTTTTAAATTTTATTTCACATTTAGCCAATTCTTTATTTTGTGCGATTAATAATAAAAAATACGGAAAAGTGCCAAACGAGACACCGTTTTTTTTTGTCATTCACATGGCATTTTGTTTGTTTGTTTGAATGAATGCAAAAAAAAATAGAAAATTATTTACGAATACGTGGTCACCAGATTTTTATTCTCACTATGTCTGTCTCTCACTAAAATTGCAATTAACTCGAGGCGGGAATGATGGTAGTTTGTTCATTGAAACCGCCATGGACAATAATAATAATAATCATGTCGATTTGTGGCGGGGGGGGGTGAAAAGGGATCTATTCATTCAATTTTTGGCCATTTAATCGATCAATATATAATGATGACGACAATGACAATGGTGAATCAAACAAAAAAAAAAAAAGAATGGTCAATCCAAAGGCGACAAATATCCGATAGAGTGAGGGCAAAATATATCAGAACAAAGCCGGCAAAAGATTCGATTTGATTTTCATTCGACATTTTGGATATGGATGACCATCGGAGAGAAACAAACGAAAAAAAGAAATGAAAAATAGAAAGGTGTGATCTCGACAACTTTCATCGATAACAAGTTTCTTTGGTTTTTTTTGGAACATTTTCAAAAAAAAAAATTGACACCCCAGTGTGGCTATTTCCAAATGCTCATCATCATCATCATCGATTGAATGATCATGGCCAATCAATTCATAGCTACATTTGATTCACCAACAATGACGGAATTGATTGATCTTGTTCAACATGATTATTGTTGTTATTCCAAATTATAATTAGCCGACCATCAACGATATTTTTGACCCTGATTTAAACTCAACAAAAAAAATCGAAAAATACATTCTGGTCCATTATGATGATGATGATGAAATATGGCCGACATGGTTATATATAATGTATAGTCATCAATAGTGATTACTGACACATTCATTTTGGTCAACGATAGCCAGAAGCAGCAGCAACAATAAAATAGGTGCAGTCCAGAAACGAAAAATTAGTCTCTAAATAGACCTAGCCAAATACATTCATTGGACCTCAAACACCTTTATTGATTATCATCACCTGCTCGTCGTCGCCGTCGTCATTGGCTTCCCCACTTGTCACGTCCCCTTTTGTTCGTAAGTGATTTTGTTTATACGATTTGTTTTTGGATGATTTTTTAAACTATTTTTTTTTTGCCTTTGTAATTTCAGATTATCCAGAATAAAAAAAAATGCGACACTATTCAAATGCATAGGCCAATCACATCTTTTTACATCATCAGTCTGTAGTGGTATTGGTATCGAAAATTCGTTACTGGCCAGTTTTTTTTTGTTGTTGTTGCTATCAACAACGATCAAAAACGATTAATCTAATTGTAAATCGAATGTCAATACAACAATTTTCCAAGTGTAGGTAGTGAGTGGGCAACATATATACAGGTGTGTTATTCATAATAATAATAAATAAAACAAATAAACTCATTGGCCAAGTGTATGTGTGTGTGTGTGACAAATCGATGATGAGAGCATGAAATAATTGAACAGCAGTTGGCTGATTGATGATGGAAAACTTTTAGAGTTTTAGTTTTTTAGTATTATATAGAAATTAATTAACAATCACCTTCTACTACTTCTAAAGTTCTTACTCTCTGCATGATATGGGTGCAAAACCCTCTTAATATTTGCCAGTAGCTATAGCTAACTAAATATAGCTAGCAAGCATCAATTAATTGAATTATAATCCAAACAAGAATGTGTGTATATATAACTTTGAAATTGATTGAATCTTGAATCTTGATGCAAAAATGCAAATGTCGGCCATATTGGTCATGTCTTATGTAATATATGCTGGTGAATGCCAATATTTTCATACAGATGACTTTCTTTTTTTGGTTCATTAATCTTCGGTTATCTATTCGTACGAATCTCACTTGAATTTCTTTTTGATTGCTTGAATATGTTTCGATTAATTGATTAGCGTTAGGATTAATTTAAATATATAAATTCCATGCACATACATCATTCTTGCTAGTTTTTTTTTGCTTGTTCACACAAGAAAAAGATTGATTGTGATAGATCCACAGATAATTTTTGTTGCTCGTATATCACAGGTGTGAGAGTTAGTCAACAAGAAAAAAAGAGAATTTTCAGATTGCCAAGATTGCCAAAAAAAAAAAATGTTCGACTTGTTGCATTCGTATGGTTTTTGTCTTTTTTTTTTTGCTCACAGTTAATATTTGACAGCTCAATAGTGAGAATCTATCAATTATTCGGATATATCGATTATTATTGATCAGAACTCTGTGTGTGTGTTTTCATAAGTTCAATAAGCCAATCATTATCAATGACAGTTCAATAAATAATAATTGCCATTCAAAATAAATTTGATCAATAGAATCTATCAATCGCCGATTGATATGGTCTCTAGGTCATTGTTGTTGTGAGTGGATGATAATAATTTTCTCACTTGACCAATGACCATTATTATTATTATTATTTGAAATGGCCCCTATGGCAACATTATCTGGTATATATTATTTTTGTAATTAATTTCAGTAACAACAACAACATGGTCTAGTATGGTAGTGTGAAACAATTCACACTTGACAAATTAATAGCTACCAACACCACCACCACCACCACCATCATCTATCTATCAGATGAATATTAGAAAAAAAAGAAGAAGAAATCAGACCTGCCAAAAACCTAGGCCATGAAGATGATGATCAATCACCATTTTTTTTTCTAGAATCCATTTTCAGATTCTGCAAACACACACACAGATATACACATGATCATTATAATCATAACACAAGATGATGATTCACATAGATTGATCGTCACAGCCTGGTCAATTTATATTTTATTTTATTTTCTTGTTCAAGACAATGAAAATGTTTATTTTCTGTTCTGTTCTGTTCTGTTTTCAAATTTTTTTTTGTACATTGAAATAAATTGTTATTTTGTTTATCTTTTTTTTTCTTTTGTTCACGATAGGTTTTTTTTTACTATAGTGTCAGTCTCATTGAGTGGCCCTGTGTGTGTGTGTTAATTTAAAAATTAAATATTGACTCTCTCTCACCTCTCATATGGTCTCCATACACTATAGATGATTTTTTTTTACACACTTTCAAAGTCAATTGAGAATTGAAGAGATGGCCATTTCTTGATGCATTTTTTTTTCTCGCAAAAATATGACGGCAGACGAAAACCTTGTTGATTGTCGGAGCTTCTTTTTCTTCTTCTTCTTTTTCTTCTTCTTCGAAGTTATCGATTAATATATATATTTGACTAAATCAACAAACAACGATGAAATGTGTGATGATGAAAAATGGGGGTGAAACGATGGGGAATGTGACTTAACTGAATGTTTATTTAGCTCCTGCGTTGGTGTTTTATTCGTTTCGCTTTATTTACAACAACAAAAAAAAAATTTCGGCGCCATCATAACCAATCCTACAATTTCCAATGAATCAAGGAGTTGCCAATTTCAGTTTAGTTTATATTTTTTTAAATCAAATGAGATGAAAAAAAAAACTAAAAATTACCGATTGATTTGCATCGAAATCTGTGTGATTCGAATTTAGATATTCTGCATTTATCATGGCCACCATTTTGAATTATGAAAACGGCTTCATTACAGATGCCGCTATCATCATAATTCATGAATTAAATAAAAAAAATACCAACAAACAGACAATTTTTTCGGTTGACCGGCTTATGAATGATAAAAAAAAATAGCAATCAAATCATATGAATTATGATTAACACACCTACTCTTCCACCCTCAACACCACATGTTGATCATCATTTGATTGATCAAAAAAAAAAAAAAAATTTTGTCTTTGGTATATGTGTGGTGGCCAAGGGTTTTTTTAGATTATCATTCACACTCACACACACACACAGGTGATCACGGAACTTGAAATCATTCTCAAATTTTATTTGAAAAAAAGTGAAAAAAAATATGAAATTCTATGTTCATTGCTGGAGGTCAGGTGAGAATTACCATCAATTATGAACGGCATCATAATCATCATCATCATCATCGATGTTTGAATCGGATCTTGGATATATTATATAAATTAAGATGTCAGAATAATTGTTGATGATTGACATTTTATGTATGTGTATTATATATGAATTATTTCATAAAAGTCAACAACAACAACAACATTTTGGCTAAATCAAATTGTTGGCTACATGCTGACAAACACACACACACACACTCATGGTCATCATTTGGCTTATGACAAATGATCTTTTCTCATACTATTTTTTTCGTGTCTCTCTCTCTCTCTCTAAACTGTTTGAATCCACACGCATAACCGCCAACAATAATCATCATTTTTTTCCGTTTATATTCCCAACATCAAGCTTATCTTGTCAAGAAATTCCTTGGTTCTCTAGAAAAAAAAATAACTTTAAGAAGTGTCTATTCGATATGAGAACATAATTCATGATTATATTATACAAACGAAACAAGATTTTGACTAATTGTTGTTGTTGTTGTTGTTGTATATATCTATCGGTCGCGTTATCATCATTATGATTTTGGCAGCTCATTTTCATTCTTGTGGTGCTATACCTGTTCATTTGTACATTATTTATCTTTACTAATCTGGATCGTGTGGTCAAAACTCGGACACGATCGACATTTACAACAACAACAAAAAAAATTACATGTCATCGTCAACGACCAAATTAATGGGCCGTTGGCGTGATATGATCATCATTTTATATTGTGTGTGTGAGTGTGTGTGTGTATGTGTGTCTGCATGATCGTTTTTTGACCATTAATTGAGCGATTAATTTGGTAAAAAAGCAAATCGGCTTATGTCAATTATATATTTGAGAGCTTTTTTCTTTAATAAGATGACCAGCAACACACTCCCTCATCACATGTACACGCAAAAAAAAATGTGAACAATTTTTTAAATAATGTTTGTCTTGTTACGACGGTTCTTTGTGCTATTGTTGTTATTGTTGTTGTTGTTAATGTTGGCCATAAATGGATGTTCACCAATCTGTTCGATTGTGGCTCGTTTTGTTGGCTGTATGGCCAACATCCATGATAGACAATCTCGACAATCAGAGCTTAATCGATAATTATAATTTCGAAGTCTTTTTTCAATATTTCTACCATATATTTGCGTGTACAATGCATCATTACGATATTGTTGTTGCCATTCGTTGGATGGTTCAAATATTCTTTTCAATGCTTGCAGTCGTTCCTGTTTTGTATTGAAACGTACAACATCCAATGGATAGAAACCATGTAATGTATAGAATAGACAAACGCCCAATGCCCAAACATCACCTTTATATGCACAATATGGACTAATCATATCGATATTTTTTTTCGAATAAAAATAATATGAACGTAAAATTTCTGGCGCCATATAGATAGATGTGCCCACCGGTTTGAAGAATATTTCTCGTTCATCGTTGCTGTTGTTAATATCTGTTGAACTTTCATCATTACGATGATCAAGCAACGTACTTAGACCAAAATCACATAGTTTGACTATATAATTAAAACGTTGATCAATTTTTCGATGATGATTATTGTTAGTAGAAAAAGATGGTCGATGTAATAGCATATTGCTCAGTTTTATATCCCGATGTACGATTCGTTGTTGATGCAGAAATCGAACGGCACTCACCATATCGGCAAACACTAAACGGCATATATTTTCATTTAATTTCCTGTAATTTTTTAGATATTGACTTAATGTCTGTGAATTGGCATATTCCATGATAATGAAACAACATTTATATAATGGTGGATTCTGTTGTTGCTGTTGTTGTTGTTGTTGTTGTCCGATAGCCACAGCCGCCGCTGCTTCATCACCAGCCGATTTATCGGTTGAATCACAATGGTTGATTATTACTTGATGATCATGATCATCGAATGGGCAATCATTTTCAAAATAATCAATCAATGTGACAATATTTTCATGGCGACTAGCACGACGCATTATATTTACTTCACTATAGAATCGTGATTTCATTTTAATCGTATTGAGTATATTGTTATTTTTATGTTGTTGTTGTTGTGATTGCGCATTCAATTTTTGCATTACATTCGATATCACTTTACATGCATAATGAATACCATTACGTTCAATATGGAATACTAAACCAAAACCTCCTTTGGCTAGAAACCAATTACTATCATTAGTTTCATATCCATTTTTATGTAAACATTTACGATACATTTGATTAGTCAGATATTCAAGCTGTTTATCATGTTTATCAATTTTTTCATGCCATAAATTCTTAACAACAGGAGGAGAAGTTCGATCAGATCCAGAATTTTCATCATCAAGTAGTTTTATACCGTTTTCATTATGGTTATTGTTGTTGTTCTGATTGATATATTGGACACCTGATCCAATGAATGGAATAAAATCGTTAGTTAGTCTAATTTGTTGATAAAAACAATCAAACACTGACCTTTATTATTATCCACGTTATTTGATGTGGATTGTTCTGATGATATATTTATTTGTTTAAAACCATTTTTTAATCGATCATAAACCCGGGTAATGCGTTCACAGTAAATTTTGGTTTTTTCATTAATCAGAGTCATGTTGTTGTTATCGTTATCGTTATCGTTGCTGATTGCGGCTATTTGCGATAATGCCGGTTGTTGTTGTCGATTACCTGTTGCCATTCGAATAATTATTATGATCGGTGTTCTCTATTTGTCTGTCTGTTCAATGTGTCAGGTAATGTTTTTTTTTGTTTTGTTTGCGAATTGATTCACAAACAAAGCTTCACTAAAAATCAAGGTCGATTATTGACAAAATATATTAAAAAAGGCTTTCACCACAATATTGATAATTTTCACTCAATTATCACACCTTCGATTGGATTTACAAATCAGAAAAATAATTGATTCAGAGAATTTGATGTAATAGATATTCTTCTACCCCCACGATGTTCTTTCCTTTTTTTTCGCTTGTGAATATGAATAAACTCGAATGGCCTTGTTTCTAGAATCTAAATGGCCACACTTGTTGTTGCATGAATAATAACACACGATAATCAAACAAAATTCCATAGATGATGAATTCTATGTGCTAAACATGGCCATTTTATTCGAAACCAAACAGCTAACAGCCAACAACGATAATTAATCATGATTGTTTATTCACTTTATTTAATTCTAAACAATTTAGAATTTTTCATTAATTTTTTTCCAGCCCCTAATCAAGCAATGGAGAAATGAAAATAAAAATAAAATCATTGATCAAAGATCTAAGTAGTGTGTTGACAAAATTAAGAAAAAATATATATATATATTGATCCAATTTCAATCAGTAATCCAATCACATATTTGGCTTCAATCAACAAACAATAAGCTCGCCCGACAACAACAATGTTTTGATGGAATACCATTTTAGAGGTTGACAACAATATTTGATGATTGTGTATGTGTTTGTATGTGTGTGTTTTTTTTTTTTGGAACAAACACAATCAACACATGTCAAATATTCATTGATTACTTCAATGTTCTTGATTCATTCATTCATATGAGAAGCCATTATAATAATAATAATAATGAATAAGTGACGATCAATAAATATCGATAAGGGCCTAGTCGTGCCAAAATTGAAGGAAATTTAGCAAAAGCGGACCAAAATATTTGTAAATAACAGTTGTGTAAAAAAAATGAATACCATTTTTTTCACTTTTTCCCATTGTATCACCGTTACCGTTTTTTTTTTAAATATTTTGGTCATTGTTATTGTTATTGTTGTTGTTGTTGTTGTTATTGGGGCCATTATTTGTTTGGTTTGATATACAACCAAATCATCATAAGATAGAAAGGAGAGAAGAAACACTTTGAAGTTTATATCGATTGCTTTTTGGTTATAGCCAATCACCAGTGTTTTATTTTATTTTTTTTTTTGTTGTCTTGTTTGGTTACATGTTGATTGAATTCGTTTCATTCCTTCATCCGTTATATTCATTTATTCAATCATTCAGAAACCGAAGCAATCACACCAGTTTGGTTATCTTGATTATTCGAAATCATTCGACCATACTACACACAGGACCCTATCTCTCTCTCTCTCTCTTACTGTTATCACATACAAGACAAGTTTACCTTGCATATATGATTGAATTGATTGTCGCCAAATGAATAATAAAAAAAAATTTGAAAGACATCGACCATTGTTTGGATGCATTTTCGCTTCATTCGGCTGGAATGGCCGAATTCAATATTAGATTGATTTCTGCTTCAACGAATTTGAATCAAATCAAAAAAAAAGAAATAGTTTTTTCCTTTAAACCCTATTGGTCTAAAGCTTAATGGACTAAATATGATCAAATATGTGGTGGTAGTGGTGGTGAAGTATGATTTTTAGCCAGATTGTAGCTGACTGAAATCTCTCAAAAAAAATCCGGTGCAATCATGCGGATGCACCTATTTATCTCATCATAAATACTATATAGTATTGATCATTCCATGGAAAAAACATATGCAACCAATTATCATCGACTAGCCTACCAACAAATAACAAATGTTACCATGGTCATGTGTGTGTGTGTGTTAACATTAATCTCGTTTCTCATTGATTAGTCACCAAGAGTTGGCCACTGTAAATGGAATTTTGATCATGATAATGATTGACCAGATTATAGCCACCACCATGACCATTATCAATACCATCTGACATTGATCTAAATTGCATTATTATTTGAATCGCAATAAAATATTCTCGCCTCATGATCGTGATGATGGTTTCATTTTTGCAACAACACCTTGTTCATCATCATCATCATCATACTATCGACTAATTTACCTTTATATAAATGGAAAGGATTGCCGCTCTTGTTTATTGTTAAACATGTTGTTACAGAAAAAAAAACGTGTCCAACTAAATGGTCAAAATTTTTTCAACACATACACATACACACACACACACACACACACACACACACACACACACACACACACACGATTTGAACACATACATATTTTTTTCCAACCGGGGACCTATTATTTACTGATGATAATGGTGATGATGATGATGATGATGAGGGCTAGTAATAATAATCTAGTATAATGTTTGGCATTCACACAAAAAAAAGTGTGAACCCATTTTTTTTTGTTTGTTTGTTTGTTTGTGATGGACACCGTATGTTGTATGAATTTGAATGAATGAATGAATGAATGTGAAATGTCTAGAATAGAATCGAAATATTTGAAACACATGTTTATTTGCTTGTTTGTTTGTCAAATGTTGTCGTTGTTGTTGTTGTTGTTGGCAATGTGTTTATGTGTGATTCTTTTGCCAATTATATTTGGCCAGATTTTTTTCTTTCTCTTCAAGTCTAGCACAAATAACACAAGTTTGATTGTCGAAGTTATTTTCTTTTCAATCATAAATGTTATGATTTATGGCATTCCAAAATGTATTATTGTATATGAATGATCAAATAATATTTGCTGTCATATGGTTGATAAAACATACAGTTGACACTATCGATTGGTCAAATAATAATAATATAATATATTAGAAACCTTTAACTTGTCTTGTATAGTCGATTCATATATATGTAATCTTATTTGGCCGGCCAGTTATTAAAACATATATAATAACTGCAATCACAGACAAATGTGAACAGATTGACTGGAACAAAAAAAGGTAAAAAATTTGTATATGAATTTGTTTTGGGCCATAAATAATAATCACAACACGGATGCCAATAAAAAAAAAACGAAACTGGAGCTTTTGGTTTTTGATCGCGTGATCAATGGCCCAATTGCCCAGGGAATAGATGTATGTGTGATTACTGAGTGCATTGAATGCATAACGGGACAGGTGTTGTTGCCATGTCATTCTATATGATGTCAACTCCTCGAATCAATCTACAGCTTTGACCTTTCTATCTTCTCTCTCTCTCTCTCTCTCTCTCTCTCTCTCTCTCTCTCTCTCTCTCTCTCTTTCTCACTATGGTTATTTGTATATCGATCGTTCGATGTGCAATAATAAGTATAGTAGTTCACCAAAACCAAAAGATTGTGACCTGGGCCACATATCACCGACAACAACAACAAGTTGTCATTGTCGCCGTTTGACCTATAGATTGTGGTCGAAGTCGTCATCGTCATTAGTTATTACAAGCTGCTGCTTGTCGACTCAATGACCTCTCATAAACTTTCACCTTTGTCAAAAAAAATACATATTGGCAGGCAGAGAGACGACGATAGTTGATCATGATTGGAACACGATGATTTATTCGCCAATCACTATATATGTAAGAATCGTCCTGACGAAAGATGGAAGGGGCCAAGAATTTTATGTTTACAATGTGATCACTAGATTATCATCATATATTGAATCAAAAAAAAAAAAAAAAAAAAAATAGGATTGCAACAAGTTTTTTTTATTTCATCTTATTTTATTTGTTTGATATAGTAATGGAGCATTGATTTAGTTTCATTGCAAAAGTGATAAAATAGTGTGTGTGTGTGTGTGTGTATAGTGATTGCACTTGAACAATTTTTTTTTCAATTCCATTTGACTTTGCCATGTGTTTGAATATGTAGGTATGTATTGAACCGTAACGGTGAATACTACACCATTGATGACCCCATCATAGGAAAAAAAGTCCAAATGAATGAATATACAACAACAATAGCTAATTGAAACATATGAATGGAATGTATACTATTCAGCATGAACGATGACGACTATGACGACAATTGAATATCAATGAAAATGCATTTTCATCTGCCACAAATGAGTGACTAAAAAGGTCCAAATTGACTGTAAATTTGCTTGTGTATACCCTTTTTTCGTACTAAAGGGTACGATACATTTCTTTTCATTCCACCATGGTATTTGTCAAATAAACAATCAATTCAAATTGAAATTCATTTCATTCATTCATTCATTCTATTTTTTCGCAATAACATTTGGTCAACTCATTTTACACTTTATATATGTGTGTGTATGGCTTTGGCCACCAACTATGTCTCATAAAATATAAACACATTGATGACAATATCGAATGACCAAATAATCTATTTACCGAAAAAAAAAAATTTTTTTTTTTTGAACCAAATTAAAGATGCGCGACACATGATGTCTGATTATTGTGAGAATGTATCGTTTGTGCTGACAACTGATCCGTTAGTCAATGTTAAAGTGGCACTCAATCAATGTCAAGTCGACGACATGAGTAAATACACAGACAATATAATCACAGGCTTGATAGCTTAGAAATGAAGTTATTTTAGATACTGTGACCCACCCTTGTCACCTCGATTCAATTAAGCCACAATAAGTAGGCACAACTTTTTTATAGATCAATTTGGATCAATCAAGCAATCAATGAATTGTGATTGAAATGACTGGAAAAAAATAATTCAAATCATCAAACAAGTTTGAATAAAAACAGAGGCTACAAAATGTCAACCAGTATTATCGTTTTTGTCTCTCTCCACCTGGACAACAAGAAGATATTGGTCATCAATATTCGACCTGTATCGACGGTGACCATGTGTCGAGTTGTAAAATGTTATCGACAATTTGGTCATAACTCTTGTCGATCTTGGATCCGGGATCTTGATTGTCGTCATAATGGCCAAATATACATATAATACACACTACGCCATTATATTTTTGGTGATTTTCATGGTAAATTGTGGATTGGCCAATTTGTGGCTAATTTTCGACTATTCGATCGATGCCACACACATCGCGTCGCATAGTCGATAGTCGAGTTGGCCATAAGATTGTGATTGAAATGGCTGATATGAATTATATGGCAGCTAGTACTGGTTGATCATTCATCGGTTAGGCTAATTACTGGCTGATTGATTCATTAATTATTCCTACTATCATTGAGAATAGTTGACTGTCTGACTGGTTAGCTAGCTAGCTCTCTTGCTTGCCTGCTAAAATTGGTCCAATGAACTTAGTTAAATTAATAATGAAAAGATTTATTAGTAGACATCATAAGTTTTGACATAATCGACCTGTCCGACTAGTTGTGTGTGTGTGTGTGTGTGTATGTTTGTGTATTTGACAGTAAGAATTGATTGATTCTATAATCGATGATTTTGTTTGTCTTGTAGTCACATTGGAAAAACAATCAACAGGTGGCCATCGATCAGCAGCAACAACAACAAAATCTTGAACCGTTTCCAATGAATCTGGTCAAACATCATCAAACAGCTTCATAAAGTTTCCATACACGATTTCTTAGCTCTTTTGATGCATAATGATCGGGATATAGATTCAATGATTTCTGCACGTATTCATAGCTAAGATCAAAATGGCCAGAATTTTCTGCTAATAATGCTAGATTATAATGTGGTTCATATCTATGGTGTGTTTAAAAGAAAAGAACAAACAAATTTTGCTTACAGAATTGCTCAAGTTTAGACACAAACTACGTACAAATAAGATCCAACATTAGCTGATGATTGAAAATAAGATTTAGCCTGTTGAACATTGGCTGTCGTTGTTGTTGTTGTTGTCGTGTTTGACCGTTGATATTGACCACCAGTTGTTCCAATGCCTTTAGTTATCTCTAAAACGCCGAGATTATTGTACGCTTCAGCATGATCATTGTTAGAAGATGAAGCTAACCGGAAACAGTACAATGCCAATTGTCGATCACCCGAACCAAGAGCCACATGGCCAATGTTATACCATATATCAGCTATCATTTCATCAGTCTCGGCAAACATGAGAGCTCGTTCAAAACAAGTGACCACCATATCGTACTGTTGTGAATAGAAACAGCAAAGGGCTATATTATTGTAGATTTCCGATTTGAATATTCCCATCTGCAGTAATCGCCGATAATAGCGAAGTGCAATCTCTGGTTGATCACTATAGAATTCATTCATAGCGATCGAAGCGATAGCTTCAATATCGATTGCATCATAAGTCAATATTGATCGATATAATCCGATCGATTCATCCATTTCGTTCATCGATTCATGAATACGGGCAGCATATCGTAATAAAAGTGTTTCATTTGGATGTTTTTCCAGTCCTTGTCGATATAGATCCAATGCTTTCAATGGCTGATCCATTCGAATGTACACTTTGCCTAACCATATATAAACGTCGACAGCCACTTCATAATGCTGTAATGCATCGCGAAAATATTCCTCTGAATCACGAAGTAATGCCAATTTGTAATAACATTTACCGATCTGAGCCTGTTTATTTATTAATGATCAAACAAATTAAACATTAGATTATAATAATGAGATATATAAAGATGAATCAACTTCTATTACTTTCCACCACCAATCCATTTTGGCCATCTCTACGTTAGTCTTTATGGCTAGCTGTAAAGCTATTCGAAAATTACATTGATTATGGAAAATATATTCAAAAAGAGCACGAGCCATTGGTGGCATTTTAGAGTATTTGTCCACATTCAAACGTTCTACGTTGAGAAATTCGCCACCACTTTCCTTCAAAGCTAACATCGAAGCTGTACCAAGACGAGCATGACGTCCAGAAGCAGTGGTCATAGGTCTAGCAGAATATCCAGTACGTGGTGCCGATAATGCAGATTCTAAAGATTGATTAGCACCAACACTGTTTGTACCAGGTCTAATCATTCCACTTAACGGTCGACCAGATTGAGTAACCGGTCGAATCGCTTGTGATGTTGATTGTCGTGCTAATGATGTTGCTGTAGCTGTTCGAAGCGATGTTCCAGGACGAGCTGTTT
Organism: Dermatophagoides farinae; assembly: GCF_024713945.1. NCBI lineage: Eukaryota > Metazoa > Arthropoda > Arachnida > Sarcoptiformes > Pyroglyphidae > Dermatophagoides > Dermatophagoides farinae. The sequence goes on from NC_134682.1 coordinate 3,588,265, forward strand.
CTGCTATTCGTGTTTCATCCATCAACGTTTCGGCTATACCATCTTCGTCGGCTTCCAGATCATCAACATAAGTTTGTTCGGTCAAACATCGAAGTTTCAAACACCAGAAAATCTATCAATTACAATTATCAGTAAATGCTGAATGATGGATAAAAATTGGATTGAACAAACCTGATTTTTTGGATTCTGTTCGATTTGTTCATTGCAAATTTCCATACATCGATCATGGTAACGGCGCCGATACAATGACATTGCATAACATAATGGATCCATGTTGAACAATTAAATGAACATTCAATAATCACAATACCAACTAAACATAGACAACATACACAGAATGTGATCACCATGGCAACAAACCTAATGGCTCGTCAAAACTTTATTTTTTCGCACTCACTTCATTAGCAAATTCTGTGCTAGACATGTTCACATTCAATTACAATGATCTTAAATCCTCGTTATTATTTGAAATGATGATTTAGACATATTTACAAAAAAAAAGATAATTTCTAATCGAATATATGCACAGATGAGAAAATGAGGCAAATATCATGTAGTGACCATTAAAGACAACTTTCGGTTGATTATAATCGATTCATGTTTGTGGTCTAGTAGGGCTGGATGTAAATGAGTTGATCTGGTAGTTTTATTTACAAGTTGATGTGTACAGTAAGTTGATCAATCGCTGTCAAATCCAGCCGGTAGTCTACGTTTTTTATTCCGTAGATTCGATTTTGATATGGTCCGTTGTGGTACATCCTCCTAGAATCCAATATTCAGTCAGTGAATCATTTAGCCTAACCACATAACAACTTACTTCTGAAGAATCGGATTCTGTATCCGAATTATTGGCAGTCGTATTTTGATTTGATGATTTCTTGCTAGAAGTCTTTTTAGCTCCCGTTGTAGATGAATTTGAAGAGCTCGTTTTCCTTTGTGACCCAGATTGTGATGCCGTAGACGAGGAATTATTGGTTGAGCTGGCATTCTTACCATTACTACTGCTGCCATTATCGTTATCATCACAAGGCACATCGGTGAATAGATCGGCATATCTAATGAGAAATTATTTAATCTGGTATTATGTTTACAAATGATAAAGTTACTTTGTTTTTTGTTGGTTTGTACAGATCTGCTTTAATTGAACCAACATGGCTATCAATGCATCCTGGTTGAAAACTATAAGAAAAAACAAAGACCAAATAATAAGCCAAATTAATTGATATGTATTAAAATCTTACAATTGACATCTTTATTGCTGGCGAATGTTCGTCTCATTTCGTCCAAATAGAAAAGCAACTGTTCAATGTTGGCAGTATTGTTCATCTTGTTCTTTGAGACATTGTTCAACACTCTAAACAAAACAAAAAAATCAATTAGAATGAGCAGGATCTATTAGGCAATCATCACCTTTTGTGTCGTTTAGTTGGAGAACTGATGATTGAAGAGACATAGGTGCCAATCACTTCACTAAGTTTGTCTTTCCAGCGTTTCGCCCAGTACAACAGTACGCTAAGCACAAGACAGGCATCGTTCAATTTGTGATGATCACGAGCCATAAATTGTTTCAGGTATTGATTGGTGGGCATTTCACGTTTGAACATCTGAACCAGATGACTATTCAATCCTCCTAAAATGTCTACATGCAAACAAGGACAGAGATAGAAATAAATGAACACAATGAGTATTAAGAATCAATCAACAAAAAAAAATACCATTGTTTGAATCCAATTTGGACAAGGCATTTAGATAAGAATCAGGAGTAAAGTCATGAGCATCCAACAGATCCCATAGTAGATGTTGCTGGATATGATCGAATTGGTTGGCCAACGCTAATAAAGATAAATAGAAAAAAATTCATCTTAGTGAATGAATATAAGTTAATGATAACTTACAGATGATGACCGAGAGAGAATCTTTTTTGCACAATCGCAATTGATCACGTTGTATGAGAATGACCAGGTATTGAACGGAATTGTAATCACCGAATTCGAGTATCATTCGGATTAGATCGAGATTGCCCACCATAATAGTAGGAAATGCTTTCATCACAGCAGGTATCAGGTAGAAGAATATATACAGATCATGCCAGGTAGCCGTTTCCAGATCAGCGATTAATGCCGTCGATAAATCTTTGGACATGCAACGAACCAGATCCCGGTAGACAGCCATTCGATCGAATGTATTGCCCGTAACGACCAGATAATGCAAAAATAGGAAACCGATTCTTACATTGTTCGTAGCCATTTCGGCCACTAGCTGCTTAAGATGAATGGCATTGTGACCACCGCTATTAGTTTCATCATCATCATTATCATCTTCATCATCATCGTCACTAAAATTGCTCTTAGGTTTCTCTATTTCACGATGACATTTGACCAAAGCGGCAAACATTGTGAACAGAGGTCCATCAATCGATGCCTTCAATGCTCGTTGATCTGGTTGATACCAACTCGTGTACGAATGCAGATAATAATCGGGAAAACGTTTCTGGCTCATATCCTCGTCTAGTATGGCCGACAAGATGATTGTCAGATTAGGTAAAATATCGGCAATTGGCGATTCTTCATCTTCTTCATCATTGGACTGAATCAATTTTTTGACAAGTTCTTCCATTTGAGCACACTGGTCAGCACGGTTTCTGACAGTCAAAGAATTTATTATTTCAGAGTTATTTGTGATTGTCAAAACTACTTACCTGGCATCATATAGGCGCTGAATAATGGATTTGATAGGTTCCAAATTTATTTGGCTGATCTGTTCTTGCATTTCTTGTGGTGATAGACTGTAAGGCGACTTTTCCTCTACTGTTGTCGATGAGTCGTGATAATTATAATCTAATTGATGTTCAATGTAAGGGCTTTGGTGATGACTGATGGTCGAGGAATAACTAGAAGAATCAATAAGAGTGACATCATCACTGTTGTTCGATTCATCGATTATGGTTACTACTTCAGGCTTGATCTGAATGTTTAAATCATTGCCATTGGGACTATTAGGATTAGAAAACATCGGGACTTCAGCTACCGATGGCGAAGCTATCTTGGCGTTTGGGAGATGATGTCCCATCATCAATGTGGGATTCATCGACGATGTAGAAGGCGACATGATTACCGATACCGGATTTCCTAGTGGTTGTTGTCCTATGTGTAATTGTTGTTGACCATTGTGGCTCATTTGATTAGGCCCAACAATGGCCGAACCTGATGATGATGAGACTGACGATGGGGATGAAGTGGTGGATGATGACATCACAGTCGAATTCAATATGTTGGCTATATATTCGGTCGAATTATTCATCGATATGATGGTAGATGTGGGAGTAGATGATGGTGAGGATGAGGAAGAAGAAGAAGGTGGAGGAATAGATTGACCAATCGAATTTATAGAACCATTGTTTTTGTTTAATGCCATGGTGCCAGATGAAACTTTTTTAGCTGTTGCGATCATTGGCTTCGAAACAATACCACTAGTTCCCGAGAAGCTGTTTGTTTTTTTCATCTTTTTGGCGGCTGGTTGTTTAGAACCAACAACTGAACTATTGGAGGCAAGTCTTGGATTTGTATCACTGGAATCGTTAATCAATTCATCCTCATCATCACTGAATTTGGAAGTAGGTGCTTGTCCCATGACCATCGGAATTTGCGATTGTTGTTGCTGTGAATACATTATTGTTGGCATCTGTTGTTGGAGTGTTGTTTGCGGCGGCAAGTGGTCGATAGGTCCTTGTGTAGATATCTGTTTGGTGATAACATTGATCGGTTTAATATTAGTGAGTATAGGATTAATTGAAGTCGTGGTTATTAGAGAATGGGTTAGCGGATCGATCATCGGATGTGAACCAGCTGTGACCACAGTGACTACCGATGAATTCGAGCAGGTCGATAGTAAGCGAACTGGACCGGAAGATGTGGCCATCATCATCGACGGATCAAACTGACTAGTACCGGTTGCCGTAGCTTTAGTAGCAGTAGTGAGGGTAGTCGATTGGCAACAAGCAGTAGAATAAGTGGAAATATAAGAAGATAAAATGGTAGAAGCGGAAAAAGAACAAGTAACAGCAGCAGCAGTAGTAGTGAAGATTGTGCAGGAAGAAGGCGTAATGAATGTGGAAATTGTACTAGTAGTAATTGGCCAATTGCTATTAGTGACATTAAGTGTATGAGGTGATGTGGATGCCGAAGCCGAGACAATCTAAGGCAAGATCATATATCATGACAATAGCAACAGCATAAGAGGATCATATTGTCATCAATGGCAAATCAACTATATACTACTAACACTAAAACTACTCTCTAATCGATCCCACTGCACCCGAACACAACATCCGAATATTTCGCATTGTAACCATTTACTAACCTGATTGCTTCCGGCCAAGTAGTGATGACCATTGATTCCGGCCGATCCAGAACCTTGTAACGATGGCGGTTGAGGCTGTGAGAGCACTGGTTGAAACATTAATTGCTGTTGCTGTAGATCAGCAATATTTTGGATATCAGGAAATGTTTTCGTAATTAGTTGTCGTAAATGCTGCTCAATCTTGGTCGGATCAAACATGAAAGCCAATGAAGGGGTGACACGTTTGTCTACAAGATGAAATAAAGAATTTCGAATTCCCATTTTGATCTGTGGGGCCATTGGAGGACAATATTCCACGGATATCTATAACATACAATATCGATAAACAATGCCTTTAATTGAATTATAATCAATAATGCCTACCCGACATAGAAAATCTAACAATGCAGCTGTGATACCCGGATGGTTTTTAAGTGAAAAGTACATGACCAACATGCCTGGTTCAAGATCCATGATCATGTTGTTGTTAGAATCTTGAATGTCAAACATAAGCCAATCGTAGAATAAGGCCATTCGTGACCAGGGTAATGACACATTTTGTGGACAAGAGTTGAGAATCCAACCAATGATAGCCCATCGTGGAACCATTCCCATAGCCATCTCTTCATTACTCGGATGTATCGAATTGCAAATAAATCGAATCAGATCGGTACGTATCAATTGATTATCTTGCGAATTTAGGTATTGTCGTTGAAACCAATCCTGATAGCGACGTTGTGATCCAAAACGAACTTGCGAGATAAGAAAGTTTAATTTTTTCTCAATGTCAAACGTAACGAGGAGTCGTATGAAGCGACGATGAGTTCTCGTGTGCATTACTTGTATCAGGTTAAACTTGGGAGATAGACTTGATGGATTGTTAAGCATCGTTTTCCATAGCTGTTCGAATTCAGTTATCCTACACACTTGCTGCAATAAACGGATCAAATCTCGTCCAATGCCAAGAAAATCACCAAAACGTTCGGTGAGTAGACAGTGGCAATATTTCACAGCTTTCATCATCAGCCTTGAAGGAGGCATGAGGTCGGCAATTAGTCGAAGATATTTGACCAATGCATATTGCAAAAGAGGTACATTGCTATCATAGCAGAGTCGATATTCGATTAGAATGTTTAAAATGTTTTCGGCTAGAGTTTGATTCCGTTGACTCATATCACTTGGCACGATATTTCGCATCAGATTATAGAATATAGTCTCAATATTCTGTATGGAACTTTTGAGCAATTCTTTGCACAACAATAGTAAACGATTTCGAGCATGTTCGTGAAGACGTAAAAATTTTTCTGTAGTGATTTGATTGATGTAACTACAAAGTAAAGTTCCGCCATCGCGATTCGACAATATGATGGTTATGAAAAGCTGTATTAAAGAGACATGTTAATCATTAAATCATGTTAGACAATTATCATACATACACGATGTGAATTATCACTTCCATTGTCGAGCAACATCGACACGATCAAACCAAGAGTAATCTCCTCAGAATATGTGACACTTTCACGACACATTCGTGTTAGCTCTTCGTGTATCTGATGTTCCGATTTGCCTTGTATCTGGTCCTGTACGAACTTATAATTGCGGCACATTTTCTACAAAAATGATTATAAAATGATAATACAAAAAAAAAACACAAACAGAATGGACTTACCTCTTCATAGTCGTCTTTGGTTTCTACTGGACTCAAAGCGAATAACCGTTCGAGATTCTGTTCCAACGTTGCCGGTTGTTGTTGTTGTGAAGAAATTAGATTAGAAGAAACAATATCCGTTTGTTGTTGTTGCTGTGATTGTAATGGTGGCATCGGTGGTCCTCCACCAATGTAATTCGATGTCGACATGAATGACGTTTTGACGATTTGTTTCTGATGTTGGCGTTTAAAATTACTTGATTGATATCATTCAATTTGGCATTCGTTTGTCGTTATTGTTGTTTGTCGTCGTTGTAATTGAACGATGGATGATTAGCGAGAGCCAGCCGAATTCATGATCCGATTATCAATAAATCATATGATGATTTTGCATCATATACTTTCATCTGTAATATTTAATTGTTTTCTTTTCAATCGAAACCGTCTCAGTTGGTAATATATAAATTTCTATTTCGACTATTCTAGATCAATTCACAATTACGATCAGGCCAAAATCAGATGAATCGATGACATAAGTCAAAAACCAAAATAGATCGACAAATATGAGAAAATATAGTACATACACAAGCTAGACAATAAATGCCCGACAAATCGCCAGCCACTCACCAAAAAAAAAAAAAAAAAAAAAAAAAACTCATCCACACACACACAGAGGCACAGTGAAAAGCAAAAGAACAAACACGCTGTTCATACCTGTTCATAAATATCGTATATCATTTAATTAAGATCCAAGGTCCTAGCCATCGTTAATACGATAGTAGTCATTGTAACAAAACAATTCAGCTAACAATCAATTCAAATTGGATTTAATTTGACCAGAAATTAGATTAACTATCAAGTCAAGGATATATTGGATTATAATTGATGTCCAATTATACCGATAGATGGCAATCAATTCAGTCATTCAGTTAGTTTTTTTTTCTATTTAGAATTTCAATGGATTGATGATGATGATGGATCCCGCCAAATTATTATTTGTTGATCTGATGAAATTTAATGATTATGGTTCGATCTGTCAACAGTACTACTATAGTAAGTTTGCGTGTGTGTATGTGTGTGTCTATTTTGGATTTAAAATAAAATTTATCATATTTTATTTCACAACCAATTTGAACAATATTGAAACGGATAATTGATTCGATATACATCTTGTCCAAAAGAAAATTGGCCGAATTTGATATAACTAGAATCGATTCATAAGTAGAAAAAGGCAATAATGAATGCCCATCATTTTATATCCGGATATTCAGTATGATGGAATTTAGGCCACATTGTCCACAAATAACGATGAGATATGGTGACAAAAATATGCCCAGAAAAAAAGCCATGCCGTTCATGTTGGCAACAATTGTATGTTTGTCGATTACTTGATAACATGATTATGATGATGATGATGATGATGATGATGGCTTTCCATCCGTCATGTCATTATCATCATCATATAATCATAAAATCAAAAAATTGCTGACAGGATTATCCATATACAAACCAATCGACTATATTCATCAACCAACGTACATCAAAGCTTCAGGTAAGATTTGATTCAATTATCTGGATTTGTGCATGCATACTAATAATCCATTGGTCGATCAAATTGATGATCAATAGATTTTCAAAATTATATTCACTTGATGGATAATTAGTAATTAGTAATGATGATGATGGTAAATCAATTTGTTTGCTTATATCATCCATACTGGATTATCAAATCGGTCATTGGAGATAATAACATGGTCAATTGGCCAGATTGCAATGATGATAAGAAATAGAGGTGAGAATTAATCTGGACACAATGGACCATCATTTCTTCCTGTGAAACATATGATGAAGGTTATCAACGTGGATTAATGCTGCCATAAAGTTGGTGTCATTCGTGTGATTATTATGTCGTGGAAAATATAATTAAAAAAACGTGCAATCATACATTGCCACAATCAGCTGGTTGACAATCGTCGACAACGACTGGTGACGATCATTTCATAATGGGGAACAAACAAGTGTTAAAACAATTACCATAATTAGGACACCAACTGTCTTCAAACTAACATTTATTCATAAAAAACAATTGTGGACACTATTTGAATTATGTGGACTATTAACACGCGAATAACATCAAAAAAAAAGCCAAACGATTATTGAACTTTCGTTACGTTGGGTTCTCCATGCTTTTTGACGTGGTCCTTCATAGACATTTGATTTTTCTGTATTCATCACTCTTTGTGGTCAAATTCGTGATGACCCCGACTTGCTACACATGCTTTATTGTGATATTAATTCATGGAGACATCTCCATTTTTCTAGAATGATCATCTTAGATTGATGGTTTGAACAACACATTGAACTCTCATTAACACAACTCTGGCTCAATCACGATGATGAGCATATATAATAATGATGATGATAATCAAAATTAATGCCATGATCATGATGATGACCACAATCACATACCAACACTATTGATGATGATTATCATTGGCGACAACAACAAGTAAACAATCAGCTATATTGATAACCTCATTAAATTGAAACTTAAATGACGGAACTACTGAAATCAAAACCAAAAGGTGTAACACTAAAATAGTAAATCTTACAACGCCCAAATTTAGAAAGTAATTTGACTGAATTGCCAATTGTTTGATGATGATACAACGATCAAACAATCAAGTAAAAAAAAAGCTGACAACAACAACTGGTATTCTATGGTAGCAAGATGATGATGATGATGATGTCCAAAAAATAATAATGATCTTAAACCGTATTGGCTATAGAATAAGATCATTATAAACAGTCATCATGTTGTTTGAATTTTGGATCAAATTGGTTTGCCACAACCATTATCAAGCATCATCACCAGACTATCATAGTATAATCATCATCATCATCCAAAATGATGATCATCGCCACCTAAATGACAAATGGATTTGTGTGTGTGTAAGTGTGTGGGACACCTTTGTTATCATTAGAAATTGGTTTGATCCAAAATGGGCAACAGACAGAAAAAAAAAATTGAAACGAATGGAATTTAAATGACAGTTGATATATATGTTTAAAAAACCAACTACGACGACGACGACGATGTGTTTTATTTGTCAAAATGACTTGGATTCATTCTGGTTTTCCCCCAATTGGTTGAAGACCATTATTTTTATTTTTTTTTTGTGGGAGTGAGAGAGAGAGATTGAAAGTGAAAGTTGAAGTGAGAAAAAGAGTGAATTATAAAACTTTTTTTTTGTTTCGTTTTGTTTTGTTACATCGAATCAGGCTTGTTGAGAACAACAACAGTTGTTCTCTATCCACACACAACATCAAAAAAAAACAACACTATGTGTGCACATCCTTGCAATATTGGTTTTCTCTTCTTCTTAATACATAGGAAACGATTCATTTTCGATGTCTTGAACATTGATGTTCAATTTTTTTTAAATTTATTCAACATTCATTCATTCATTCATTCATTCACAGATGATTACTATACATCATACATTGAGGAAAAAAAATTATTGACACTTTTTTGTGTGTTTCTGTGTGTGTGTGTGTGAATGTTTCATTTTTTTTCAGAAAAAAATATCGATTTAACGAATAAACGATTGGTCAAAGAAATTGTGATTTATTTTTAAAATAAAAACCAATCAAACAAACCACTGGTCAACACAAATCACATTGTCATCGTATCCGTGGTCTTACCATTAAATCATTCAACTTGTTGTGTCACACATAATTGTCATTTTGTGTTTGTCTGTGTGTGGGTGGGTGTGTGTATGATTGTGTCTTTGTTTTCTGGTTTTTTGTTTCGACAAATATACCTAATCATAATTAAAGAGTTTGATATTGAGAGAAAAAAAAAGAGAAAAAAAGATTTTGATATCAATATATTTATCGGATATAAAAAAAACCGATTTATTGGATGAAACCAGTGAAACTAAAAATCTTAATAAGTGGATGTGTCATAAGCATTTTGGCCATATAATTACAACAATATATACACGATAATCATACGTTTGTCATCATCAATCAATACAATCATTATTTGATTATGGATCGGGTAAGTCTTATTCGATATATAATAATAATTCATTTTATTATCATTATTATTAAACTCTGGTTCTTTTTTTTTGCTTATTTGTTCACCTTAATCTTATCTGTACTAGTTACTATCGATCATAGTGATTGCCATATTATTACCTGCTACAATTTCGTTTGCATATTCAGTTCCACCACCATTAACCGATGGTAATGATGTTGAAACGAATCGAGTTCTGGAACAATTCATATGGAAAAAAATAATTAGTGCACCAACAGATCCAAAAAAAGCGTATCAAGAATTACGATCATCATTGGATGCGATCTCTCAACGTAATGACGATCACATTCAATTACCTGAATCGTTGTACATGTTAAGAAAATCAGTTATGCAACCTCGATCATTGAGACGTCGATCATCGTATCCATCGCCTGCATCGAATGAATCGGCCATTCCATCCACATCGGAAACTAGCCCTGGACAACAAAAAATTTTCAATCATTACACCAATCTTGCTACGACCAACAAATATATTCCCGAATTTGGAGCTAAAGAGCTGTATCAACTAGTTGCTCCTATGGCCGGAAATCCTGATAAAGAACAGCCACCTCTACCACAGCCGCCTTCACCAACACAGGATAACAATAACAACAATCACAAACAAACCGATATATCTATTGCTGGTCAATCGCAACCATCGTTGAACAATCGTCGTGTGATCGATTATATACAGGAACAATTATCCGAATATCAGGAAATACTACGTAAACATCCGTCTAAAAAAAGAGCCTACAAAGCAATACAACAACAAGATGCTAACGACATTTTGTCAATACACAAATATAACCGTAAATCACTGAATAAACAACGGCCAGCTACTTCTAATCGATTGGAAGAGGAAATCAAACCTGAACAAGAAACCCAACAACAGGTTAGCCATCCACCGCCGGTCAAAAGTAAAAATCGTGGCCATCAACAGGCACAATCACAATCTATTTACGATATTCTGCCGATGCCATCATATGGACAGCTTAAGAATACAATCCGACCATATGGAGGATTCGGAAGCGATAATTATGGCAACAATATGATGGGATCAACTGGTAACATACCACCATCGCCAGCCACTCAATTATCATCTCCATTCGAAGCAAAACGGACATTTCAAATGGCACCATTGATGGAATATAAAGGATCAGAAATGGAACAATATCCTGAACAGCAACAATATGAACCGACATCTCAAACATTGGAACCACAGATTATCGATGTTGTACCGGATGAGCAGCCAATTCAAATCGTATTCCGTTCATCATCGGCCAAAGTACAAGTAAAACAAGTGCATACACCCATACCTTATAATGACGTAGAAACTACAAGAACGGAAGAAAAACCACAACTAGTATTACATAAACTGGTCAGGCCCATTGTACAGGTAAAATAAATTAAGAATCATTAATTATAAGAATAAGAATTTTAAATTGAAAAATCGTATAGCATCTGTTGCATTTGCGTCCAACAAATGACACTGTTTTCTAAAATATGTTTTTATTCCATTTTTAATTTAATTTAATATATTCATTACAACAACAGGAAGTGATTGAAATTATACAACCGTATCGGCGAGTTACCCAAGAGATTAGGCCTGTTCTGGAAGAAATCCGTACTGTCGTTGCAAAACAGGCTGATACCCAACGTATACAGAAAGATCGATTGGGAAAAGGATCAAAAAAATGGTAAACAACAACAACAACAACGATGGCAGGCAGGAACCTTATGAAAAAAAAAACACACACACATACAACTATTGTCTACATAAATAAGAAAAATACACACAAATCATATCCGGATAATCACTGAAAAAGCAACATAAATATAGTATCATTTGTCTACTTTTTTGTCTACTTTTTTTCTCATCGATTTGTCATCAATCTAAACCAAACAAACAAAGTTCCTATCCATATTATACAAAATGACAAACAAACAAACAAACAAAAAAAGATGACCATTAACCAAACAAATTATAAAAACTATGCATACAAAAAACACTGACCATTATATCTATATCTATCCGGTATCGAAATCGATATTTACACTTTGTTTTTTATTCTTTTTTTTTTAAAAATAACCGTTTTTTTAATCAAAAATGTACGATCCCGATTATTAGTATTGTTCTCATACGAATCATCACCATTCATTCATTCATTCATTTATTCATCTCATAATTTGCATAAATCATATAATTAATTTAAAAAAATAATTGATTAATAAAGTTTATAATACACAAAAAATTCTTATAAATTGAAATTGGTTCAAATGTTGATGACGTACGTATCCTATGAACAACCCCAACAAAACAAACAACGTGATAATAGTGCAAAAGTAACGGAGCAAAACGTGTGCACGAGCGATGAAATAGGTGATGACGAACGACATTCTATAGAATTTAGATAGTCATTTTCGATTTCACCGTGATCAAATTAAACCAACGGATGTCGAGATCGAATCATCACTGAAAATTCGAAAACGTTGCTCATTATCTGGGTGATAAAATTCAAAATGAAATCATCCAATTAATATGGAATGCCATCAGAAAAGAAATCTTGTGAATGGCTAAAGAAGTCAAATATTATTTCTCTATAATTCTGTATACCACTACAGATATTAGCCATAAAGAGCAATTATCAGTAGTAAGTGCGATTCATTTGCCTTGATAAAAGTATTATAACCAATGGCGAATTCACGAACGTTTTCTGGGTTTCATACCTCTTAATGATACAACAGGATAACAAGGTTTGTTTGATTCTATCACAAATTTTTTTACAAATTTTGAATCTTAACATTAATGATGATGATTTACCAGGTCAATCCTACGATAATGGTGCAAATATGCGAGGTAAAAATAATGGATTGCGACAAAAAAAAATTCTTGAAATTAATTCAAGAGCTTTTTTTATTCCGTGTGCTGCTCATTCATTGAACTTGGTGGCTAATGATGCAGCTAAATTAACTTATGAAACAATCAATTTTTTTGCGTTGATACAAGAATTGTAAAAGTATTTTTCATCATCTACAAAAACGTTGGGCAACATTCAAAAGACATATGCCTAATCTCAATTTGTAAACGATTTTTACCACTCGATGGAAAAGCAGAATCGAAGCTATAAAGCCACTTAAATCAAATTTTTAAAAAATAAGTATTTCTCTCCATCAATTTGCAGATGATTTAACAAAAAATATGAAGTCTGAAGTTCAAGCTGTCAATTTGATTGAAAAAATTGAATCTTTTCATTTCTTATGTTCAATACATGTATGGCATGATATTCTAGTAAATCTTGCAAGTAAGATGATGCAAAACCCTACTTCTAATGTAGGTAAAATCATTGAAAATCTAAACAACATCATATTACGATTGAAAGAATTTAGATCCGATGAATATTTTGACAAAAAATATAATAAGAATTTGGCAACTGAAATGGCAAATAGTCTTGATAATCAATTAACCCTAGAAAGGTAACCTACGTAAAATTTATGCTTTTTGCACTTCAAAATGTTCCAAAAAAACACTCACGATGCTAAGACAGCTGGAACCCCTTTCTATTCCTCAAGAATATATTTCTACGCCTTTAGAAATAGAAAAGATCCAGTTTTTGCCTTTTATCTGTTATCTATAAGCTTAGGCGTAAAAGCTTGTACGTAAAATTTACGTATAGTTGCCTGAATCAGCATAGAAAAATCTTAGAAAATTTTGCTGAGAGCGATAGTTTCGGAAATTTTTCCCAAAAAACGTCATTTATGAATAAAAATAATTTTAATTTTTTTCTTTTTTTATCTTTTCACTTGTCAAAAACGTTTTTTGTCGCAATATTTTTTGAAATAAACGTCTTTTCTGTTCATTTGTTTATGTTTTTCACTTTATTCAAAATTAAAATGCTTGCAAAAAGCGTTTAACAACGACCGGATGTAAACGTTGTGGCACCGCCCCCGTGGCGAATATCAGATAAAAATTTGTCAATCATGTTTCGAAACACAATCATCGATTGATTAATCATATTTACAGGATCATTTTTCATTTTTTCTTGACGCTGTGATAATTTCAAAATTGACAATAAAAAAAAATTCAAAATTTACACCATATCTTTAATTTGATATTTTTGAACTTTCCACTTTTGAAAAATGATTTTTTCTTCTTTAATATAAAATAGAGGTGTGATTCAACGAATAAACGTTAAAATTTAACATAAATAATCAGATAAATAATTTTTATAGCGGAAATAAGTTAGGCATATCAACTACGTAAAATTTACGTAGGTTACCTTTCCCGCAATATCGATAAGGTTACCTTTCTAGGGTTAAGCAGTTATTCACCGATGAAAGAAGAAAAACCAAAAAAAAAAAAAGTTTTTTAATTATAAATCACTGTTTTCCTCATTTTCTAAATATTTTAATTATCAACTATATATTGAACTTAATCTCAATAATGATCTTTTTTTTTAATTAAATGAATCAACTTGAAAGGATTATTACCTTATATATGAATGAATGGTAAATTCAGTTATGAATCAAAAAAAAAATCAATAAATATGAAACTTCGTGTTTAGTAGATTATTTTGTTCATTTCGTTTTTTTTGTCAAAAAAAAAACAAACAAACAAACAAAAAAAATCAATCAATATTTTGGCGATGAATTTTCCTAGTATATGAACTAACTAACTCATCATCATCATCATAATCAACAGGTAATGGTGTGTGAGTGCGAATGAATGAATGAATGAAAAAATGTTTTGCGTTCTGGTTATTGAAAATGGCTCGTGAAATTCAACTAAAGTGGCGATATGCGGAAGCTATTTCACGCTGCAATTTTTTTTCCTTCTTCTTTTTCATCTTCTTTTTTGTTATCCAATTGAAATTTAATCGACCGATGATGCATCGCGGACATTCTATGAATGTAACAAACAAATAAACAACAACAACAACAAAAGTAGAAGAGAGATAAATGAGAAAGAAAAACATTTTGATCAAAAAAAAAAAAAAAAATATAAGAAAATAGTTGGTCATCGAATTTCAGGTAAACGAAAATCGCTAATTCCAAATGGTCCAATTATTTTTGTAGATGGCCACACACACACACACTTAAAAAGGTTTTATTTATGCACGTGATACCATCACGAGTGATTGTTTGTCCATATTTCGATATGATTTCATAACAATTGAAATTGGCCAATCAATTCGATCGATGCCATTGATTGTATATGTCAAACACATAATCAATCAATAATGTTGATGTGACCAAATAACCAACCAACCAACCATCATCATCATCATTATTGTGATTATGATTACCTACTCTAAATATCTTTGCAATCATTTTAAGTTGACGACGATATTTTAGTCATCATCATCATCATTATTATAATCGCTAACATACAATTTATGTTCATCACATTTTTTTTTGTTTGCTGATACAAATTGATGCTCATTCTCTTTCATTCTATTCTTCCGCCCCCCCCCATGATAATATAACAACCATTTTTATACACAGGATGATGAGATAATTCCAGGTCATTTATGTGTGTGTGTGTCTATGAATTTTATTTAGATCTAACATTGGTCATCTAACATTCGATTCTGACCACATATGACAGGTCATCATCAAAACAAAAAAAGCAAAATAGATTGTCGTTTGAACCGGACATTTTTGTGTTTGTAAATTTTTTTTTGTTTTGTTTCATTTTATTGTTTTTGTTCCTGGATTAAATAATCGCCTTATGATGATGACAATAGACATAATCCAGTTTGATGACACACATGATGATGATGATGATGATGATGATGTGAACGACCGAAATCCATATTGTCTATTCGATTAATAAAATTATTTAATTTTCTTTTTTTTTTCAATAATCCATTCGCGTGGTGAGCATTTCTTTCTTTCTCTCACACACACACTCTCATTCTCTAGTTTGGCCTATTGTATTCATTCCAACAGCATCCAATCATGATTGTTAAGCATATATAAATTGATTCAATTTGATCTGCCAAACGCCAATGTATAATTTAGATTTGTTGTTGTTGTTGTTGTTGTTGCCATCTTCACACGCGAACATTGATTGTGTAACAGTGTCGAGATTTTTATCTGTACTTGTATTTCGTATTATAAATGATCAATAAATCTAAATCGAATAAAATGATGATTCGTTATGCATTACCATCAATCATTTGGTCTATTATTTTATCCATTCTGGTTAATATGGATTTATCTGTGGCCACCGTACAAATACAATTAGAATCTTTACGACCAACTTCATCATCATCATTATCATCTAGTTCGTCATTACAATCATCAAGCGCTTCATCATCTACATCGAATGCTTTGGCTACGGCCACCACCACCAATACAATAGTTGATCATTCTTCCGATTTATTTGATCCGTCAATCCTTTATGGAGGTGTGTTTAAATCATCACCCACATCTAATTCGATTCTTCAAGCAGCTTTACCTGCTTCAACAAGTAGTAGTAGTAGTAGTAGCTCGAATTTAGGGCAATCTATTCTTCGTCAACATCATCATACTCAAACACCAACCACTGTACCAGGTAGTTCACCATCAACATCCGATTATGTGTTCCAATTGTTACCACAAACAGAAAATGATGTTTCACATAGCTATCCTAGATCAACAGGCGTACATCAAGAAGAGCTATATGAAGAGAATAGTATTATGCCCCATCGTGCTCCGCTCTATCCAACGGCTGTATCAGCGAAACGATCTTATGAAGTAAAACCGATGATAGTCGAGAATCATCCAGTTGAACCATCTGTCGTAAATGTTGATGGTAGCGAACAGCCAGTCAAGGTGATTTTTCATACTCAATCAAGTCCAATGATGGTTCGTCAAATACATACACCACGTAAACCGTTAGAAGTTGAACGAAAAAATACAATAGACGAACCACATCGCGTCATACATGCCGTGATGCGACCAGTAATTCAGGTAAACAACAAATGACGCTGTTTTTCCCGAAAAATGTTCTTAATTTAACATTTTTATTCCTTTCTTATTAATTCATTACAATAGGAAGTGCGAGAAATTATTCAACCATATCGTCGCCTTACACAGGAAATTCGTCCAGTGTTAGAGGAAGTACATACCATCGTTTCCAAAGATGAACGTCGAGACGAACAATCGAGAACTATGACAATGCAACCTGGAATGAATGGACCTACAACAATGTCGTATTCTTCTTCCAATCAACATCTTCAACGTTCACCACAACAACGTTACAACAATAGAATGCTTGATTTGGGTGCCGAAAATGGAAATTTAGCCACTCAAACATCAAATGGTTATCGTCAACGGGATATGATGACTCCAATGCAATCGAATACGATCAAAATGATTCGAATGAATCGAGATTATGGTCTAGATTACAGTGGTAATAATCAAGTAGTGGCCATTCTTACTGACCAATTCGGACATTCAACTACAGCCGCAGCAAATTCCGCATCAATTGGACCACCAATATTGATGGCAGCAGGATCGTCATTGAATTATCACCAACAGATGTCACCACAGATGTCGTCAAAGAATATATCACCATCCAAATCAATTCCAATGACAAACAGTGTGTTTGGCGATATTCCTATTGAAACATTGTTTAATTTAAAATTAAATCGTAATAGAAAACCACGATTGTAAAAGATAGATGGGGATAGATTCGATCATCATTAATTTTTATTTGTTGAGCTTTATATTTCCAAAAATAAAAAATATTTCAGCCATTATAGTATCGCCATCTGATGTTGAATTTACGAATTTTTTAGATTTTTATTATTCTAAAATTTGCTTATTATTCAGCATCAACAAAGGTAACAAGTGTTCTCTGTTCAATCTTGGAACGTAATCAACATGAATCACATACACACACACACACATACATCGTGACAAGATGATCAAGTGACAAGTGAACTTTGACCTCATCACCATCATCATCATGTACCATATTAGACATTTGATTGAACGAATGAATGACCTAGATTTTTTGTTTCTGTCAATAAAATCTACTAACTTGTAATTATTGACAAGAATTATTTGAAACAGGATCCATTTTTGACAAGTGTTAGAAACATATTTTCCAAAAAAAAAAAAATTTTTTTTGAATTCTCTAATTCAACAATCGAATATTCAAATTCCAAAAAATTCGTAACCATTGATTATGTTGATCACAAGTGGCCATTTGTTGTTTGTTTGTTAAATTGCTTGAAGCAGATAGGCGTGTATGTGTGCTGTTTGCACCGCACATCATAACAACAACAACAACAACAAACAAACAAAAATAGCAATATAATAATCGAATATGATTAACAACAACAACAACAACAAAAATTAATCAAACAACAAATTGATGTTTATATTGACAATCAATGATGGTCAATGATTGGATAAAAATATGCAGGAATGGCAAAATTTTCATTCTGTAAAGAATCAAGGCCATTTTATATTATATATTATGGCGTAGCAATAGCAAATCAAACAACAACAACAACGAAAAAGAAAAAAAATTTTCGAAACTTTTTTTTTACAATGGATGTCAGCCAGATTGACCGAAAAAGTGTGAATGTGAAAAAAAAGGCCAGATTCATGGCCCATGGCCATTGTCAATAATATAATAGACACAATTGAAACGAGTAATAATTAATACCAAGTTCAATAAAAATAAAAATGGAAAAAAAATTCATTAATTAAATTGAATTGCACCACATTCATTGTTTCTCATTGAAATGAAAATGAAAATGAAATGGAAATTTTCCACAAAACAGAATCAATGAAACAGTCTATATTTGAATGTGAATATAGCTAAATATAACCACACATTTATGTGTGTCCAAAAAAAAAATCCAAGTGGAAAATAGAAATAAAAATTGTACATCAAATAAAAGTAAAAAATTAAAGCAAAATTTTACAGTATGAAAAAAAAATAAAACTCAAAGGGTTACAACACTGGTTAGTTTTTTTTTCTTGTTTTTGTTGCTGTTGTTGTTGTTGTAATTGTTGTTGTTGTTGTCGTTGATAATTAACGAAATCAAGAAAAAAAACAACAACAACAACAAACTTCAATCAAGATTTTGCCTGTGTTTTATTTGCCCCATTTATCAAGGATTTAATGAAAGATCAAAACAACAACAACAACAACGACGACGACAATTGCTTGATTATATCGCAGTGTCACATACATACGCACATTACAAATCAAACAAACCATCTCAATTCGATTAATTACGATTTTATGTGTATGTGTGTGTGTGTGTGTGTGGTTTTTTTGTTTGTTTTGTTTTTTTTTTGCTCTGTTCCATTACAGATGGATGGCATTCACAATTGAAATGTGTATGCAATGCATATTTAGATTCATCGTCATCAGCATCAGCCAAAATGGTGATCCATTTTTTTTCCTTTTTACTCTCTCTCTCTCTATGATAGAAGCGACGACGACGACAATCAATCCAGATCAATTATCATGATGATGATGATGATGATGATGATAAAGAAATAAAACAGAAGAAATTACTGCACTTTTCATTTTAGAAAAAAAACCAATCAAAATCAAATCTTATTTAGTGGTGGATAGATAGATAGCCCTCTAGATAGCATATATTTGAAACAATCCAGTTTTTTTTAAATATTCACAGATAATGAACAATCGAATCGTTTCCTTTTATATATTTGTGCATAAAGGGCTGGAATTAGAAAATGATACACACATACACACACACACACACAGTATTTTTTTAATTGATTCTTTTGAATTAATTATTATCATCATTATTATTGGCCAGTAATTTCCATTGAATCTCATCCCCACTTGATCATCATATTACCATTATTATCATACACATTCACCAATGGATAAAAACAAAACAAAAAATCTTATTGATTGACATATGGCCTAAAGATATATATTGCAAAGTTGTTCCAGATCCAGATCTAGTATATAGATATTTTATTTTGGTTACCATTTTTGCCCATTGGCCATTTGTATTGGTATTATCTTTGGGGACCATACATAAATAAATAAAATAAAATAAAATAAAAATATTACCTAAAATGATGATTGTCCATTGCTATATATTTGGTGTTTGTTATGACCGAAAAAAATAAAAAAAAAAATTTGGCAATATAATAACAAACAGATCAACAACAACATGCTTTTTTTGAACATAGAATGATTGATCTAATTTAAAAAAAAACGGCGCAATCTAAAATCCGATGCAATGGTAATCGGATGTTGTCAATAAAATGAATCTATAAATACTCACATTCATTAATCGATATCGATGATCAGATGATCGATGATGATGATGATGATGATTGTTTATTGCCCGTTAAAAATTATCATCGAAAACCAAAAAAAAAAAAAATTTTTTTTTTTTTTTTGAAACAAATCATCTATAATTGGCCTGGATCAACAACATTTTTGCTAATTGTTTTTTTCTTTGCTTTCTCTTCATCTGAATATTGTTCTTACTTGAAAAGCCAGAGCCAGAGTCTGAGGATTCATTTTAATTTTTCCAAATAATCGATACATTTGATACCTGGAATTTTTCCTTGATCAGAAAATTTTTTTTTCTGAACTAAGAGAGAGAGAGAGAGTGTATGTCCAGTTGGCAAACAGCAATATTACCTCATCATTGATGTCCTAACAATTTTCGATAGCCAATTAGTGAAAAAAAAAAATAAAAACAAGAACAACAAGAAAACAACCTGGAAATGAATGACTCGATTAATGATTTTTTTTTAAATAAATTACCTGCCAGCTTGTTTGTTAGTGTGTGTGTGTGTGTGTATGCACGAGCCGGACAAACTGGCTATCAGTGAAAAAAATGAAATAAAAAATTAACAAACAACCATAGATAAGAGCGAGAAAGAGTAAGTGAATGAGTGAAAGTGATAGGATGAAAATGTCACGAAAAGATCATCATCATCATCATCATCATCGACTTTGCCGAATGTAAAAAAAAGCCGGGCGCTTCCATGATATTCATTAAAAATCAATTCAGCTTTTTTTTATGGCAAATGAACAACAACAAAAAAAAATTAAATGAAATTCAACCATGTAATAATGACACAATGATGGCTAAAAAGGCTATCATCAACAACATTAACATTTCATTTCATAATGAATTATTAATCATATATCCGGATTCATTATTTAGCACCCATTGGATATTCTTTGATCAATATGTATATCATCATCATCATCATCATTCACATTTACATTTACATCATTAATCGATTTGGAATGAAAGAAGAGAAAAAAAATCGGATTAATCCATACGGTGTGTGTGTGTGTGTGTGTGAAATGATCAACTAACACTTGAACCGGTCAATGTTTCGATTGGAATGATGGAGAAAATAGGGGGGAGGGGAGAAGGAATGATCGACAAAACTTGCACAACTGTTTAGTAGTAGTGATTTGATATGAAATCGATTTAAACAACAACAACAACAACAACAAAAATGAACATCCTGTTTTTTTTTAAAGAAAAAATGTTTGAATAGGATGATGATTCGTAGGTTTTTTTTCCAAAGCTGATGTGTTTGTGTGTGTGTGTATGACGGTTATAATGAGGCAATCAGTGCCAAGCATTTTTTTATTTTTTTCACCACTATTTTCATTTGGCCAATCGATGTTTACATCGATGATGACCATCATCAATGTATCGATCAATAATCGATGTTTTGATCATTTCAATCACATTGAGCGTTTGTATTGATGATGATGATGATGTTGGACACTTATATATTATCCTATCCTATCTTTTTTTAAAATGGCAACATCGAAAATTATTTGCCTTTACCAATGAGTGTGTGTGTATTCATCACAGAAGCCGATTATCTAAAAATGATCTAGTTTCTCATCATCATCATCATCATCACTTACAATACTGAATTATAATAGAGAAAGAGGGAGAGAGAGAGAGAGTTATTACGTTGTTGTTGACCATATAGTATGACGATGACCAGCAAATGGTAACCATTCTCTTTTTTTTCTCAACAAGCTCATCATCATCATCATGGTCGGTCATGTTTTTCATGTATGCTTGATAGTTGTGAGAAATTTTTTTCTTTTTTTTTCATTTTCTGCCAATAAAGAAAATGAAAAAATGAATCCACAAAAACAAACCGTAATCGTAAAATGTTGGTGTCTGAATCAATCATCAAATATTTTACTTGTATCAATTGCTCTGATTTTGGATTGGACAAATACACACACACACACACACACGAAAAAATGGATGATGACCAAATCAAATTGGATGTGAATTCAGAAAAAAAAGATGACCATTACCATATTATGGTTATTACAAATAAAAAAAAATTATTATTTTGCAAACGGTAAATCAGTCATATATAACAAATTGTCCATTCATTTCCTTGTCCCTCAATGTATATTGTGATCTATCTATTCACATTGGTCAGGGTGAATCGGCTTCAATATTGGCCATTCATTAGCCAATGAAATTTCACTGGCTATTTAATCAAATGGTCAGAGTTTATAAAATCAATTGTTCCGCCATAGAAAATAAAATAAAATGTGCCAGTTATTCATTAATGTTTTTTTTTTGCCGTATAAACCATGTATGTGGAAATGAAATTTATGAATTTTTTTTTCATCTTGTTTTAAAATAAAACTGAACAAATTTTCTTAAATCACCTGGTGAATAATAATCCGTGAATGTGTTAGTGAGAAAAGAAAATTTCGATACAACTGAATGAATCAAATCATTCAAAAACAACACAAAATCAGGGATTATGTTGTTGAAAGAAAATTTACAAGCTTCCAAATATTCACTTTCCGGATATCAAATTGCTAATCCAAACGATTCTTAATCTTATCCCAGACATACACACACACACACACACGCACAAACAGAGAGCCATCAGAAATAGTGAAACAATCCAATGATTAACTGCACAATCAACAATCAGGAACTTATTGAGCAAAAAAAAAAAAAAATCGATTGGCTATGATTATGATTGAAAAGTAATCATAGATTCTTCATAAAATTCATTCATTCATTCATTCAATCAATCAATCAATCAATTGATAGATAGATAGATAGATAGATTCAATCAACATTTGAATGGCAATTACAAAAAAAAGTGGCCATCAGCAATAGATAGATTTGTTGAATGAAACACGTGGAACTTTTGTTCAAAAATTACATTTGGCTTGTTTTTTGTTTTTGACCATGTCATTTTTTTTATCATACATTCTCGATATGAAAAAATTTGAAATTGAATTTTTTTGTTTTTTTTTTTGGGAAAAAATAAAAATCAAATCAAATATCTTACGTCATCATCAGTCAGACTTATTATATATTGATTTTAAGATTATTGTCGGCATCGATTTTTTGTTTTTTTTTTTTTTGGAATCCTGTTTTGGATAAAAAAAAAATGGTCAAAAAATAATTCGATTCGATTTGCTGCTCATTGCAATGTGTATGTGTGTTTTTATTAAGTTCATGTCACATAATCGTCCTCTGTGTTTGTGTGTGTGTGTGTGTATTCAGAGCAGGGAGATGTTATCATAATTGTTACGATTACGATGAAGAACACAAAAAACATTCAACATCAAGGAGATAAGCAGCCTTGTTGTTGTTGTTGTTGTTGTTGTATATCCTTGCCGTATTTGACACTGTACACGTTTTTTTTTATCATCATCATCATCATCGACGACGACGACCATTGATGACCATTACGTTGTGGTGATTTTAATTTGGTGGACAACAACAAAAAAAAAGAATCTAAATCGATCGATAATAATAAAAGAGGACGCCAGATTATTAGTGAGATAGCAAATAAAAAAAAAGAATTTGTTATGGATTCGAAATGGAAATTCCAATGTTTTTTTTTTTTTTTTTTTTTTTGATGAACAACAAGTAAGTTATCCATTTGATCATCATAATAATAATGGTTTGTTTGTTGTTGTTGTTGTTGTTTTTTAACCACATTTACTTACAGTGAAAGTGCTTCAAGCTCAATAGAAATGGCATAACTTATAATTCAGTTGATATCGAACTTTGAACATTCAATTCAAATCGATTAGTTTCGATTGGATAATAGTAGTAGTAGATCCAAATTTAGATCATTCAAATGGGTAGCGCCTTTACATTTTTT
This sequence comes from Dermatophagoides farinae, assembly GCF_024713945.1. NCBI lineage: Eukaryota > Metazoa > Arthropoda > Arachnida > Sarcoptiformes > Pyroglyphidae > Dermatophagoides > Dermatophagoides farinae. The sequence goes on from NC_134682.1 coordinate 3,612,471, forward strand.
TATTTTTTTTTTTTGGCTTGAAAATTCCGGGCGTGTTCAAATGTGGATTGATTTTTATTTTCTTGGTATTTCTGTGTTTATAACATCTTGGCTATTCAATGATGATGATCATTGATGATTGTGAACACATTGATGATCATCAAGGACGATATATTTGTTACGATGATCATTTTTTTTTTTTTTGATTACGACCATTTAATGATTACAAGAGAAAATATTTATCAAAGTTTCTCACAAACGATAATCATACAAAAAAAAAATCTTTGCTGATGACATGATCTTTTCCAATTGAAATCTTTAAAATTTGTCATTTATTGTCCAATCGTTATCGTTTAAGATGAATTCAAGTTTTTTTTTATTTGTAGTATGAATGAAAATGACTTGGCTAAATTAACCCAAACATTGTCTGATTGTTAATAACTAATGATATGTATAAATAATACATGATGATCTAGACATCCAGCTGAATTGATCGATCAATCAAATGTATCATGGATGTTTATCATGTTCAAGATCAATGCTTGCTACATACACACACACACACATACAAATTCATTGCTGGATCATCCATTTATATCCCTCATTGTCATTCATGGTTTTTTTTTGTGTTGCTGCTGCTGAATGCTTTCGTCGAATGTTCCATCAAAATTCTATCGAACATAGAGGGCGATCCAATGACAATCGTTGTCCATTGCTCAAAGCATCAAAGAATTCATTAAAAAGAGTGAAGGAAAACTTGATTGACTTATTATCAATGTTATCAATGCAATTCGTATCGCCATACATACAAGCCTTGATTCCTATTGATACAAAAAAAAACTTGTTCATCAATTCACTGTACCTGTACGATGTCCAATCTAAAGAATTCATTGTATCTGATTTGATCCATCAAAAAATGACCGATTTCAAAAAAAAAGATTGATCGACTTGTCGAATGGTTGAAAATCGGCTTAATGGATCACATCAAAAAAGCCCACAACAAAATGGGTTAACCATCTATGGTGATATATTATAAAACGTTGATATGAATGGTGATAAACCAGCGAATAAATAGCATACAACGATCGATAATAGAAGCGTGAAACAATAAGTTGATGGCCACAAGCCATTCAATGTGCCATACTGATCATTGCTATTGTTTGTGTTGACGAGCAAACAATGCACACTTGAATTTACTAATGCTTTCCATGGTCGGGTCGTATCGATTGGATTATAAGCTAGTATAAGATGTGACCGATTGTTCTAAATCTCATCATCATCATCATCATCATCATCCGAACCGGTTCGTTTCCTGGACTTTAGACGAATTGAATTGGATAAAGAGAGTGGGTCGATCATCATCATCATCATCAATATGGTTTTGTTGATCTAGATCAACATCGAAAGAGAACCGAAAATAACTGCTTGGTCGGATACGAAGGTGAAAGCAAAACAAAAGCAACATAAATGTACAGTGTGTAATATGAATGCCATACTAAATAATAACCATTCATAATCGAAACATCAACAGTGACCCTTGTTTTTTTTTCTTTTTGAATCAAAAGTCTTATAATATATAGCCATAGTCAAAATATGGTCATCAATAATAAATTACCGGAATCCGATCCAACCGGATCCGACCGATATCATTTCCATATTCAATTGTGTGTCTACACACACACACACACACACACACAATTCAATTCTATTTATGGTCACTACTTGACACATTTGGTCCATTTATACAGGAAAAAAAAAACAAATTACATACATACAATAATGGTTTACGATGAGAGCAGCTGTTTTTGGCAATTGCTTTTTTTTATACATTGAAAGCGTATAATAATTAACAAAATAGCCAATGGTCATTTTCATCAACAGACAACAACAAATTCATCAGATCCATCTGCATATATATATAAATGAATGAATGTGGTCATAGATTGGCAATAAATAGTATCATTTATTCATTCATTCATTCACTCTCAATTATTTAATGCATGTGTGTGTGTGTGTGTGCTAAGAATGGGCAGAAATCACCGGTGTATCTGAGAAAAAAAAATGTAAAGAGAAGAGAAAACTATCAATGATCTCCAAGGTAGTTTGATCTTGTTTCGCAGTAATAATTGGTCAAGAAAATCATCAACATCACAAGATTTAGGTCATTCATTGGTGATCCTATTCATTTTTGATGCACTATACCGTAAAATGTACTTGTTCACATTCTCTCTCATACATGTGATATGTAAATGAAAAAATCGTTCAAAATTTAAGTAACAGCACAATAGTCAGCCATCTTTATCATCATCATCATCATCAATTGAATTGAATAAAAAAAAAACCAGCAATTAATTCAAAAAGAGAGTCATCATCTGTAACCAGAAGCAACAGGTTTCATCACTTTTTATAATCTATTTAGTGAAAATGAACTTGATTTATTTCAGAAAATAAAAAATAAAAAATTTATTTTGATTCAATTCAATCAAACATTAATTGATGGCCATTGTGTGGAATATATCCGACGTACACGACATTTTTGATGTCATTCGATACATATTTTAATACCAAAAATGTAAATGTACCTGAATGACAGGAATGAATTGTCCATTTGTAAAAGTGTGTGTGTGTGTGTGTGTGTGTGTGTGTGTGTGTGTGTGTGTGTGTGTGTGTGTGTGTGTGTGTGTGTGTGTGTGTGTGTGTGTGTGTGTGTGTGTGTGTGTGTGTGGTGTGTGTGTGTGTGTGTGTGTGTGTGTGTGTGTGTGTGTGTGTGTGTGTGTGTGTGTGTGTGTGTGTGTGTGTGTGTGATAAAGCTGCAAATCCAGTTGCCATTTTTTCTTTTCGTCCGAAACTTGATATCGATAATAGCTATAACTAACTATATGGTAGTCAGATATACAAATACGAAACGTTCTGCCCTACGGGTTTAAATGGAAAAAAATCGTACAGATATCCGGTAACTGTATTTTTTTTATTTATATATAATCTACCACCGGTTAAAAATGGTATATTATCGATGGTAATACAATAATAGATCCGTCGGATATGGTCATCAACATAATAAAAAAAAAAAATTTAGCCAAATATTTAATTGTTACTTTCATATTCAACTGGCTTCAATGAATGGTAAATTCAATTAACCGAAAGAGAACAAAAAAAAAAAAAAATACGTGATAGCATGGCAATTAGTAATTTGATGTAAACATCTCAAGAAATTATTTTCATTGAATGTCCAGTTTATTATTTTACCAAATCGATCGTTATGGGCTACCCTTACCCATATATATACATATGCTGTAAAACAAAAACCGCATCCTTCCATTTTGTTATTGTTGCCGTTTTCGGTGAGAGTGAATAACGAATATTTATATATTTTTTTCAAATAATTGAAGAAATAGAGAGTGAAAGAGAGAGAAACGGCGGGTACACACACACACAAATGTATAAATCATCGTATGACTTACTGACTTACTTTCTCTCTCACTCTCTCTCTGTTTTTTTTTTTTTTTTTTATTAAAAAAAACACCTGTTCCATTCATTCATTCATTCACAATCTTGATCTTAAATCTGGATTTTCATAGAAAAATAAGATATAAAGAGATAAACTGAGATAGTTATGGAACAACAGTAAATAAGAAGAGAGTTTCTCTCTCTCTATCCAATGGTTTTTCTTATGAAAAAAATCACGCCTTATACAAGTCATCATCATTCATGATGTTTATTCTCTTTTTTTTTATAACTAGAAATTGTTTATAAATAAAAGGCGAAAAAAAATTGTAATGGATAAGAACCATTTGCATGTTTTACGTTTGTTTGTTTGTTTTTTTTTATTCATTTGTTGAAATATATCTATCTTCTATATATATATTAATGTGTGTGTGTTTCATGTGTTTTTAAGTTTTACTTGTTTGTTTGTTTCAACAAAAGAATCATATTCGTTTACTTACGTATGATTATCATTTATTATTATTTACTACTACTCTACTATACAATTCATCCATTTGTCACGATCCACCATCACCATCAACATCAACATCAACATCAACATTAACATCAACATTAACATCATCATCATCATAATCATAATAATAATAATCAAATTGTCGACAATCCAAAAAAAAAATTCATTCTTACATTCGAATCGGTAGCATCAACAGCCAAAATCCATTAAAGGATCTCATCAATAACTAAGGTGTGTTTGTGTGTTTGTTTGTTTGTTTGTGTCGGCGTTTTTTTTTACCCAGTTGTTGTTGTTGTTTGTTGTTTGTTGTTGTTGTTGTTGTTGTTGTTGTTGTTGTTGTTGTGTAGGCTTGCTTATATTTTTTTTTTGATTCTATTATTAATCAACTAATCATTTTTATTCTTTTTTTTTCATTTTCACATATATTCTATATATAATCATTTCATCAATATTCATCAATATTCGTCGATTTTCACAAACAAAAAAAAAATGAATTTCATCCATCCAAAAATTCCTGGTGAGTATTTTTATATATTCAAATCAATAAATTCATGCAACAGGTTGACCTATTGTGTGAGTGTGTGTGTGTGTGTGTGTCGCTTGAATAACTTTTTTTTAATGTTCATCAATTCAATCTTTTTTTTTACTAGACATTCTCACACACACACACACACATAATGACCAAAATGTTTGACCACATTCTGGGATATTCACATAGCCCATTAGACCGTTTGAAGTATTAATTATTTATTTTTTTTTGTCACACATAAAACAATCATACACTGCTACTTGTTTATTTATTTATTTGTTTGGTCAACCAACTGTAAATCGGTTTTTTTTTTCGTATGTATGTGTGTGTGTGTGTGTGTGTGTGGACATAATAATTGATGACCATTTAGATTGAATTTTGATTTAGTTCCGGAAATTCATTCATTCATTCATTCATTCAGTGGCTATATCGACTCAAAGATTTTTTCAATTGGATAGCCAAAACAAAACAAAACAAAAAAAAATGACCCGGTAACTTGTTTATTTATTATTTATACATCATTAGTCCATGGTCATTGGCTGAACTTTTAATTCATTGAATTGAATGAAAAAGTGAATGAGTTAGTGAGGAAATATGTCACTAGGGAAAAAAATTGATGATGATGATGCATCAAAACACAAGGACAAGATGAAAGATGAATTGTCCAATATTGTTGACCAATTTTTGACTTGCATCATACACACACACACACACACACATCAGGCCATATACAATTTTTTTTTTTTTTATTCATCTGAATGTTGATGGTGATCAATACATTGGCAATGACAAATAATCGAACTTTATGAATGAATAACTTAGCTTATGATAATGATGACGATGATGATGATGATGATCCTGAACTTAATGTCCTATAATCATCGAATTCATTACATATATTTCGAAATATGATCGTAGCCATTGACCAACAATCATATTTTTTATTGTGAATGAATGGATTAACTTTGCTTTTACTTACTTGAGGTTGCCAATATTATTTACTCGTTCACTCACAAACAGACTACTTTATGGTTTTTTTCTCTAAAAGAAACAAAACAAAACAGAAAAAAAAATATTCTCATTTATAGCCAGACAGTGAAACAACTACAGTTGTGTAATGACTTAGATGCTGTATATCGATGTCATTCAGGTAAATAGCCGAATAGTTAAAAAAAAAAAATAACGGACCCAATAACGAACCATACTACTGATATTGTTGGTAGCTATAATTAGCCCCTCAACAAAAAAAAAATCTATCTATTTTACACATTATCACACACAAACACACAGAAAGAGCGAAATTGAAGAGTCAAATTTATATTTACCAGAGTGAATTTTCTGTTTTTTTTTTATTTTTGTTGTTGTTGTTGTTTATTTCGATGTTTGACACTGAGATTATTGAATCACCATCATCATCATATATATGATTATGGTTCAAATATTCAAATATCGATCTGGTTCTGGATCATATCGGGCCACGTTGACAAATTTGACTGTCTCGTTTTCTCACTCTATCTGGATATCGTGGATAAATAGTTAGTTTGGTTGGTTATAAGTTTTTCATATCGACCATATCAGAGATCTTTCAGAGATAGCTCAGAAAGGGCCATTTTTTTTCGTCGATATATATGGATGATGATTTGCCTCTGGCTGCTATATGCTTTGATCGTGATGATGATGATGATGATGACGAAAAGGATCATCAAAAGCCATCAATATATTCAGTATACCATCATCATCATCATCATGATGGTTTATGTTTGATGATGATGGTGGTGGTGGTTTTTTATTTTTGGTTACTTTTTTCCTCCGTTTTTTTTATCGTTCCTCGTATATATAACATTCAATCTGGTGAATATAAACCTCTCTCTTTCTATGGCTCTCAAAACACAATCCTGATGACAATGAGGATCATGTTCGTGATGATCGCATGAAACATATTTACAGGTATAAACAGTACTAGCCATCTAAATACCAACCAGTCAGATGTCATCTAAATAATATGATGATGTGGTTATATTTATCACATGATTTTCAGTTCGTTTGTCCATAATGTTCTTCTTCTTTTTTTTTTTCTTCTACGGATGTCATATTCGATCATATAAAATGGTCTATGATGATGATTAGTTGATAAAAGTTGTTATCGAAGAATGTCTGTTTTTGTTGTATCGAAAAGATTAAGTAATCCATTTTTTATTTTTTCATTTCACAATAGCAATCGATCAATATCACCGTATTGGATGTGGGGATCATCATTAAAAAAAAAATGAAAAAAAACGCTAAACAGTAATCCAAAGTCATTTGACAGGACTAATAACAAGGAATAATCAACATTTCTTTACATACACAGCATCCAATTATGTCACGGGTAAGTTTAAATTAATGCAAAAAATCTGATGATAGTGAAAGGCTGAAAGGGGTGGTTGAATCGAATTTCGAACATATATTGTTGTACCGAATCGATTGTATCGATAGTTTGTAGTTTACATTTTTATTTAGACAACAACATTGGCATTGAATTGAGAAAAAAAACATAAGAAGACAAAATAATTGGTATATATTGATTGAATATAATTAAATCCTAAATCCTAACTTGTTCCGGTTCATTCATGGACAGGTCAATCTGGTAACGATCTTTTTTTTTGCCATGTTCAATTACATTATATGAGTATTAAAGTTTTCACTGTTAAAGTCGAATATATATAAATACCTACGCTATGACCATTTGGTTTTGCTTGACTGATGATGATCGGGTTTTGATCCATTTGGCAATCGTGGTATGAACTTGGACAATATTATATTACTATGGCCAGATTATTTCTCTATGTTTTCGTTATGAAAACCGATTCGATAATTTTTCTTATATCGATCAATATATTCAATAGACATTCAAATAATGATTACAATCGAATATATGATCTATTAAGTAATCATGATAAGCATGGATGAATTGATAATGATTGTTATAAATTTGGCTCCATAATATAGTTCATATAGAAACATAAGAAGGTAAAGACACGGTTCATTTAGTCATTCATTGAACGAGAACAATTAAAACCAAATATAAATACCCGGTAAATGAATAAATAAATCCAAATCGATAGTTAAAACCAATAACGCGTGTGTACTCCGATCCGATTATCTTTGATATTAGGTTATAATTAGAATGAACGAACAAAACAAAAACAAAAAACAGGACCACAATCATTTGGTGTTTTGTGCCCTCGAACGAAAATTATTTAATACAGTCTACATCCGGAACACATCGCTAGATGGATGGATCGATTAATGTGTGTGTGTGTGTGTGTGTGTGGGGTGGAGGGGAGGAAACAATTAATGGCAATTGCTCAAATTCATTTTTGATGATCGCTTGAGGCTTATCTATCGGAAAATAAAGTTCGATAATACAACTTGAATACTACTAGTTATGAGAAAGATCCAAGCATAGCATGATTATCATCAACAAGATTGTTTGTTTCTACAGTAACAACAACAACAAAGTGGATGATTTTATGTTATAAAAACATACGGCGGAAATGTTCCAACGATCCAATCGAATTGAGATGGCCATCCATCCATCTATTACCAGTGATGATGATCATGATTATCATGATGATGATGATGATGATGATGGATTGCTATCCAGCGTTGTAATACACTGGTATGCGGATGTAGACACACTCTATAGAGCAGTAACTTTTTTCTTCAGTGACAGTTAATTGGATTCAACAAGAGCAATCAACACAAATTGCACTGTCCACTGACCTCGATGTAATGACGATGGCAATCTAGTTGGCCCATCTGTCCTGCATCATTGATCCTAAAACATTGGAACCTTTGATAAAAAAAAAGATCAAACATTTTGAACAAAACAAGTCAATAATCTGCATTATCTAAACAAAAAGATGGCCGATGGCCATTGCTTAATCAATGAACTAGATGATATAAATCTGGATATAATTAATCTTTTTTTCTGTTGTTTATTTGTAAAATAATGTAGATATTGGCCTCATCACTGGTCATGGTAGCGTTGATCGCTTCCAGCCAAGCAACCCTGACACCAGCTCAAACCTCAACGGCCGCAATTGCGGCGGCTTCTCCACAATCATCAGCATCGAATGCTTATCCATCGTTACAATCGTTGTTGGCCGCTAATCCACCACAAGAACAAGTTGTAACATTACCAGCTAGCCAACCATTGTCTGCAGCCGCTAGTGGTGGCCAAGGTTATGGTCAATCGTATGGTGGTGATGCTCAAGAATTGGTCGTTCAACATCCAAATCCAAGACGGATTTTGGTTCGTGTAGTGAAACCCATCATTTTCGAGGAAAGAATCGTCATTGTGCCATATCGACGAGTCACACACGAAGTTCGACCCGTTATCGAAGAACGACATACGGTTATCTATGGCAAAGATGGTAAACAAATCTCTGGTCCTACTGGTTTCTCCAAAGAATTGCCCGGTTTGGATAAAGCCGGTACCTATGCTTCGGCCAGTGGTCATATGACACGAACTATTGAAAAACCTGTATACGCTGATCCAGTCATCCGAAAGATTGGTTTCTCCAAACGATCGGCAGCATGGGATATGGCTAATTTGAGGCCCACAACACAACAAGTACAGCCATCCGATTTGAATCAATATGGTAAACGGGCTTAGAGTAGTAGTAGTAGTAGTATAATAATCTGGAATGACATTTTACGGAAAAACGGAAAACGATACACCACGATACGACAATAAAAGACAACCGGCCACAACAACTATCAATGGTCATCCAATATATTGCGATAGCCAATGCTTTTTTCATCATTTTGCTTTCTTTTTCTTTCCCTTATTTTCCCTCTCTTTAATTTTTGCTTGTATTTTCTTGAATCAATTTGGAATTCAACACATAGTCTAGCGATGTGAAAAATATGCATAAAAAAAAATAATAAAATTCTGCCATATCAATCAATGGCCATTGTTGCCTTGTATACTAATTGTTTTTATTACCAATAATCAATCGTCGAATAATTATTTTCGTACATAAAACAGTTGTGTATCGATCGTTGCTATTGTGTCGTTTTTTGATTACATTTACCATTTCGTTACCATCATATAAATATAGTGATATAATGAACAGAATGGAAATGTCCACATACCTATTTTACATCACTTTATTTTCAATGGTAATGGCATGGACTGTTGGCCAAACAATTAACCAAATCGAACGATTCTGTTTCATCGATGCAAATCGTATTCAAGCTATGTTCATGATGGGTGATTATCTACTTTTTCGAATGAATCCAACAACACCATATAGATTGTATCATTGGAGAAGTGGCCATTTATTGTCCAGCGCTTGGCATCAACACGATTTATTTGTTAATGTCTCAACACAGCATTATCGTCTCCAATATCTGACCACAATGGATTTATGTGAATTGTTTAGCATAGTATCGCCATCTGTTATCCAACAGACAAAACATAAACGTTCGATTCTTGATAATGATATTGTTCATTCGTTAGCATCCGATTTGCAACAATTGATTATTGATCCTGAGAAAATGGCCGGTTTCAATAATATGAACAATCACTTCCGTCATTCACCACTAAATAAAGATCCGTATGTCGATGTTAAAAAATATGATGACATTAAAAGCCAACTTGAAATGTTTGAAGCTAGATTGCGTACCATTTCCGATCGGTTGTTGCAACCATCCTCTGGAACGATGACAAAACCATCTTGTGGTCAACTTATTGTGGCCACATTTTGTCATTTCGAACGATCATTTGAGAATGACATATGCCATGACTCATTCGAACAAACAAGTAAGAATCAACAGGTGTGCTGGCCTAAGACAATGTTTTATCAATATTTGCCTAACGATAATCCTTCTCATCAACTACGCCTGATACCGATTCCATTCAAATACAGTCTCATGTCCAATCTTTTGTTACTACGAGGTTTGTTCCAAATGTCTGATCCTCGTCGTTTCGTGCAGATATCGAGCAGACTTAGATGTCATAATGACAAGGCAATTTTGGCTCGCACATTAATAGACGTGATCGATTTGCACCGTGATGATCTGATTAGTGGTTTCAATCTAGATCAATTCGATTTTCTTCAAAGTCGTATGATTACCGGCCATCTGGAGTATTTAGACTCAACAAAAATTTCTATGGCCGAATTCTTTAATTGTTTTGGCAATTCTTCGGCTATACAACGACCACTAGCCTTGCAATACGATCATCGACAACCACAAGCCACTAATGACCAAATTGTCAAAGTGATCGCTAATAAACCAACTTATATTAAACCGATATCCGAAACCGTAATTAGCCAAAGTCCTCCTAGACAACTAGCCAGGAGCAAAGTCAAATTGGACCACCACACCATACGATCTGTTAAAATGAGAACATCAAAGACTTTGCCACCAAAGAAAAGGCAATCTCCAACCACAGCAACGTTTATGAAAACCAAAGCAATAGAGCATCGAACAATGATGACAACAATAACAACAAAAACATTCATCGCTTATGATGACGAACACCAAGCAATTGATACTTGGATTTACAATCATCATCCCCATCAAGCAATCGAACGTTCATTTGAAAGACAAATTGATCATATAGTACCAGCAGCAACAGAAAGTGCAAAAACAACAACAGATGACGAAGTTAATCATAGCGAACCACAAAATGTAACAGTGAATTCCACACAATTCTACGAGCATCTGATAAAGTTCAAGACTTCCCAGAAATCTAAATTGATCATCATCATTATAATCACTGTTCTGATCATGGCTGGATGTTTAATGCGTCGTAATCGTCATAAAAACACAGGAAAAGATGTGTCCTTTCATCATGATGATTTGAGCCACAATTATCGTCATTGGAAAAAGAAATCCAAATCTTCTAGTGAAAAAAGAAGCAAAAAACCGAATCGAATTGAACAGAATGGTAAAAGTAACAACACTAACGATGGTCCATTTGAAAAAAACATCATAGTGATGGATGTTAAAAATATGCAACAATCCAGTCTGTTTGATCAATCATTCACCGATCGAATCCAAACCATGGTGGACGAATCCCAACTCATTACAAAGATGATGAATCAACCGTACAAGGCCATTTATGAAACCGTTTCATCGATTCGCCCATGTCCAAGACCTATTGAATCACCACCTACCACATCTCTTACGTTAATGCCAGAATTATCTCCTCCACTTGAGCCGATGATTGAAGCTGGTGATGAGAGCATTAATTTTGATAATAATAATGGATTAAAACCGATCAACACGACCATCAATGACTCGATATATGAAACGATTGAAGATGAAAATACCCGATTGATCTACATATTGCATCGATTGACAAAAAGTCTGCACATATCATGATTTTGTTGGCTTTTTTATTTATTTGATAAAAACATTGATTGAAAAAAAATGTTTCTTGTCAACTAATTCATGCTTTTGGTGACAAAAAAAAGTATGTGATAAAATAATTTTTTAGTTGCAATGATTATATAATATGTATGTGTATATGTCGATGATTATCTTAAATATATGATAGATATGCGTTTTGGATTGAGGTGTGTGTGTGTATGTGGTAAAATGCAATGATGATTAATGATTCTTAACTTCGAAGTCGTCCCAAGATCCGACCTAGGTATGTTGGCCATAAAATAACCAATGCAGCAAGAACGGCTAAAATGACCATGAACATGCCCCACATTCTGAGATCTTCTAAAATACAAGAGGTTGGATATAGAATCAGCTTCTGTTGTTGCTGGTGATGTACAGATTGTTTGGCATCATCATCATCATCATCGTCATTGCTCCATTGGTCATAACGGCTGATGGATGGAGTTCTTGACATTCGATTAATGGCTGGTGTTTTATAAGCAGTTGTGGTCGTTGTAGAAGTATGCGATACGAATGGTGATGATCGACGATGGAAATTACGTAGTCGTTCCTGTTGTTTGTCATAGATCTCCTGCAATAGACGACCAACATAATTCTCTTTGCTTGCCACCTTCTCTTTGTCTAAATCATCATCTTCTTCTTCATCCTCGTCTTTGTCCTGCTCTTCATCATCCATTTGGTCATCATCTTCTTCTTCTTCTTCTACTTCTTCTTCTTCCTCTTCTGCTTCGTCCAGTTCACGTTCTTTTGATTTGGATTTGCGTTTACGTCGAAGGTATTCGTCCAGGAATTTCAATTGATCAGAATATTGACAACTGATTGGTTGGCTGGGATTTTTGCTTTTACGTCGTAGATAGCCATTGTACAAGGACCGTATAGAACGCCATTTGTATTGACATTTGTCAACTGTTAGATTGTAGTCAATTAGTATATAAAATTCTCATTAAATCATTGACAAACTTACCTGGCTGTTTCAAGATTCTGGACACTTCATTCCAAGCACGTTGTCGTTGACGGTATTGTTGATATTCGGGTGACAATTCATCATAAAGAACGGGTCGTTGTCTAACCAAATCAATCAATTTGTAGCTATCCACTTTATTATCGGCTGCAGAGGTCATTATTAAATTCTTGGTGGTCGAATTTTTGTAAATTCAAAAATAATCTGGCCAACAGCACCTTGGTTATAGTGAATGATTAGGACCATAGAAAAAATTCCAACCGAAATTGACAACTAGCATCGTACAAATCTAAATGCAGTATATTGTATTATTAATGTCAAATGATGATTGCCATTTGCCTGGTTTATACATTGCAAGAATGAGTAAATTATTATCGTTATAGATGGCCAAGAATAAATAGTTTGGCTAGTTTATTTAGCGTCAAATAATGGAATTACAATATGATTGCTATACATGCTATATATCACAGATAATAGAGGGGAAAAAGGATTGATTATAATTGATAATACCAGTGTTTAGTTAACGTAAGTCTTGCGGTGTCAGATTAGTGCTTCCCGGTGGACAATGTGATGCTACAATGGGTATTAAATTGGCCAATGCTGGTGGTGTGGTTGAGTATTGGCGCAACGTTGCTTCGGATAGAAGATGCCAGATTTTGGTCATTGTTTCTAAACGATTGGCCACAGAGAATGATTTTAACTTCATCGCTACGTAATCGGCAAAAATGTCCATTTCGGATCCTGTCACATCTTCGACGGTTGTTGGCGTCCATTTGGATGGATTGTTGCTGTGATGATGTCGACTGTGATTGTGGTGATGTACATCGAAACAGATAAGCATCGATTCTGGAGCCTCCAATGTGATTCGTTTCATTTTCTCGCCTTTATTCGATGTAGACGATACTGTGGTGGCCATCTTGACATTATTCAAACGTTTTTCTTCATCACCATCCAGTTCTTGTTTGTCCACAAGTTTATGTCTCTTGGAATGGTGTTGGATTTCACTCATATCATCATCATCATCATTATCATCGTCATCATCATCCTGTTGGTCATTTTGACATTCATGGTCATTGTCGTCACAGGTTTCTACGTCTACATGATTAGGCTCCAGAATTTTCGAATTGCCGTAGGTAACATTTGATTTGTTAACCAATTGTTGAGTGGTTACTCGATCAAATGAAGAGATAGAATTAGATCTGGCACGATTTGTTGTCATCGATAGATTCATTATGGAATGTGTTGGCGACGGTGTTTGTCCATTCATGTCATAATAGTCGACATGACTTCCACTGTGATTCGAATTCGATAAATCGTGTTCATCCGATTTCATTGTTGTCAATGTCATTAGAAATGCTGCATCAGTCGTCGAAAGTATGTCCTTATCGGACAAGTGATGAATGGAATTATTGTTTTCGTTGGAATGTATCGAAGCAGAAGCCGAATAACGATTGCGTTTAAGGTATTGTTTGAGGAAAGCCATTTCATCGGCATGAATCCATTTGGTACGTGGTTTTTTCATCCGTTTCAATTTGTTCAGGTATGTATTAAATGCAGTTCTCAACGAATTCCATTTGGTCTTACATTCGCTAACTAAACAAAACAAAACAAAAAATAACTTTAATGATACAGCTGAATTTAGACTGGATTATAACTCACCGGAAGCATTCATTTCAATAGCAATCTCAGACCATTTACGTTCAGCGATCAACTTATTATTGTAATCTTCCATTTCGAAGTTGTATAACATGGGTCGTGCCCGTATCAAACGTATCAATTTGTGTGTATGCATCGGTTTCCACTTTGTACGATGGTAGAATCGTCAAATTGAATTGATGTGTACAGGACCAGCGTCAAATACAAAATGAAATGAAAAACCCAAACAAAAACGAAAAGAAATTATGCCTTTTTCTTGCATCTTGGTAGTGCATTCATTTTTCTTGCTTCGTATGTTCAATTCATTCATTTCCCAAATCATCATCATCAACATCATCATCATCATCATCATCATTATCATTTGCTGCTGATGTCGAATAGCGAATAGTTGATGATGATGATGATCATTATCATCATATACAGTCACATAGCAAATGAATCCCCACACGGCCATCATCATCATCATCATCATTATTAGTTTTGTTGTTGTTGCAATCGGTTGGTTGTATGTTCGGGACTTGACCAAAATGAACGAACAAACGAACTATCAAGCTAACAACGAACCAGAACAAACCATATAGAGAAAGAGAGAGCCTATTTCGTTTGTGGTGGTCGTATAGGCAGCTATACACAGTGTTCGTGGGTTTGGGGTAATCATTATTATTATGATGACGATCATCATCATCAACATAATCATCGCCATCATCATCATCATCATCTTCATCATCATCATCATCATCATCATCATCATGATCGGCGGCCGTAATCACCATCATCATCATCATCATCACTATCATCATCATTGCAATTTCCATTATAATAACCAAATTTATATTGGCCAATGATGATGATGATGAGCCGTCTGAGTCTGGTGATGAGGCCAGGCCAATCTTTCATTTGACAATGGGGCTCAAATATCTGTCGCGTTCATTGTCTTATTTAAATGACGATATAGTGCAAGATGCCTTGTTCTATCCGTTGTTCATCACTGAATTTATACTATATCGGGCTCTTGATTCATTGCTTGTTTGCAAGGCTGATTCGATTCTTTTCGGTTCGCTGGTGGGGGCAACATAATGATTATGATGATCATCATCATTATTAAGCAACCGATGATGATGATGATGATGATGATGATGATGATGATGATGATGCATGAGGAAAATGACTATGAACAACAACAACAACAGCCAACATAGACCAATAGCGATCAACTTGATGATGGTCGTCCTCATTATTGCTATAGTGATGGTGGTAGTTGTTGTTGTTGTATTTATCAATCTTGGGATTCTTGCCTACGAATCGCCAACCTTGATGATGATGGAGCCCCATTCATTGAATGTATGAATGTCACATGCTGGAATGTTTGATCCATGGCTGACAGCTTGCCTTCAATCCTAATGACCATTCATTCCGTTCATAATGATCATCATCAAGCTCGTTCGTTTCGTTTCATTTAATCAACGCGCCCTTCCCTCTCTTTTTTCTCTATCTCTTTCTTTTCTAACTCAATACACAATTTTAACCAACAATTCAGCAATCGTCTCTCTAGCCATTTATGATTTTCACATAATCATCATCATCATCAACTATGTATAAGATGTTAAAAACAGAAAAATCTTTAAATTGTTCTGATTTTTATTCATAGATGATGCTACAATCAGTTTTTAAGGAATTGTAATGAAATATAATGCAAGAGATATGAAACGAGCTATAAAACAAGTATAAATCAGTCATGAATGGGTGGAGAATAACATCACCGATAATGGATCAATAATCAAGAGATCAAACAGTGATTGTCCGTTCGAATGACAAGATAACTAACTAACTAACTAACTGATTGATTGATTGATTGAGTGGTTTATTTTGGACTTGTCATTCCATATCCGTTGGGCATTTATCTTCATTGTTACTTTCAAACTCAATCCCATTCGATCGACATTACGATATCCAAATATACGATATATCAAACAAAGAGTTCACATCTTATGGCTGATCCATGAGATGTGCTCAAAATAACCCAAGATTCACATACATTTACTGTATATACGAAATATTTCTGTGCTTGAAGCGTGTGTTTGTCGGTTATAAATACCAGCCACGATCATCATTACTGAACTAGTATGACTATTGTATCGTGCTCTATGACTGTTCCGAACAAACATTCATTGGATTAATAGATAGATGGATAGATCGTTTTCGAGGTAATGTTTCAAGGAAATGATAACTCATATGGTAACCACCTACATATGACACATGCGATTTTAATTTTTTATACGGTATAATTGGTTGATACACACAAACATAATAACACACAGATGACCACTACCTACTATGCAAGGTCTGTCTTATCACTAGGTATCGGTTGATAATGACCAGCAGTTGCTTGTTTGTTGACTTGTTGACATATAAAGCCTGTCTTGATCGCATGAAAGTTTCAGTATTAATTTTACTTCAAACATGTCTTCACCAATACAAAATATGCTGATTTTATGGACAATTTTGGGCCAAATAAACTCAATTATGTCGTCATCATCGCCATGGTCTTCTGTTTCATCGCTCAACGATTGCTATACATTACGAGCAATGGCCATGAATTCAACGATCAAACCGAAATATTTATTATGGATAACCATTATAGCTACTGGACTGTACGAATTACTGGCCATTTATTTTCTTTATCTAATCCAAATAGTTTGCCATTCTAATACAGCCATTATCGAACATGTGGATCAATATCTTTTCCATTCCTATGACTATTGATTTAATGATAATCATAAAGAGATAATAAAACACTTTTTGCTTTTTGAAAATTTTAAACGTGTTTAATATACAATTCCGTTTAGTTATTTTTTTTTTTTTATTATTTTTGTTGATAATCCATGGATCATGACGTTTGTGAAAGAAATAACAGGAAGGCTATTTATAATCAAATCAGCATTGCAAATGGCCAAGTGTCGATTGCGAATGAACATAGGATTAAGGTAAAAAGAATCGACGGTGGCCATGCTAATGGAAAAGCCACAAAACGAGTGGTGGATTTTCAAATGAACAAAAAAAAAGAAACAAAAAATTCAAACACGACAGCTTTCCTCATCATCATCATTTATGATGACGGGTATTAGATTTACACGTAAACACATACAATGATGACACGCCACGGAACCAGGAAGGCATCAAAACTAGCCCGACTGCTTGATTTGATGAATGCCAATTAGTGGCTGAAACATTTGCAATCTTATTGGCTAATGTTGTTGATTTTTTTTTGGTCGATAATATAGAGTATAGCTTGCTTGCACTGATTATCCATCCATTTAATCCGGCCAATTATGAACAATAAAATCTCATTTGCATTATGAGCCATAAATTGCAACACCTAGCTTGGCCAACAGTATTCATAGATCCGAACATAAGGATTTGCCTTGGCATAACAACGACCAATGACCATCAACGGACTAAACCGATTGATTGTGGTTATTTTCGATCAGCTATGACATTCGATCCAAATAACATGGCTTCAGGCATTCGATCCAATTATAACTGATGGTGATTCAAACATTTCCTCGTTATGCTACAAATCTATCAGTGGAAGAAATCTTTAATGTAATGTGTGATGGCTATGATAAGTGGACTTACATTTATTGCTTATAGTACTATCTTCCTTTTTCTTGGTTCCTAGATGGTTGTCTCATTTTTAATGATGATGATGATGATGATGATACACGGAACCTTTTCATAAAATACAAGGGTCTCAACGAAAATCAAGCGATAACATTGAATCTGTATTTGTGTATTCATGATTCACGTCTTGATCAACTATAAAATAGTTAATCAAAAAAAAAGATGACCAAACTAAACAAGATATAATACAGGAAACATTCGATTAATGTGATGTAAACAAAATGTCGATAATTAATGTGATAACAAGTACGTATTTAATAATTAATTGAAATGAATCCATCCGGCTATTGGCACTAATCTGACGATGGGGTTTCGTTCACATTCACTTGCATGGCTAGTCATTCCATTTTAATGGACAACAATGAATGAGAAGAAAACCTGTCCGATATGGATCGGGAAAGTTGTGCCCGAAATAGCCGGGTATAGAGAAAGTGGGACTGACATTAATTGGATAACTGCTGAGAGAACTGGACCGTTGTGTTGTCGGGTTGCATCAATCGTATAAATAGCCATAGTCGATCGTGATTATTTCAGACATCAGCTTGTCATTCAAACAACTCGTTTCGTTCATATTTTTTGAATAATCGACCAACACTGATTCCCGCATCAAATAACTCCTTCACAATGATTCAGGTAACCATAATAAGGTGTTTACTATAATCCCAGGTGATTTTCAAAGTGTTAATCTGTTTATCCTATTCACGTAGTTAATATTATCAGCTTGCTTATTGTTGACCAGCACTTGTTATGCAGCCGGTGGATACGGTGGGAGTGGTGGAAGTAGTTATGGCAGTGGTCTTCTTGGTGGTGGTGGTGGTGGATCTTATGGCGGTGGATCTGCTGGCGGTGTCGTTCAGCCAGTTGCCGGTTTCGGTGGAGGTCCTGTTACAGCAGCTGTACAATCTTCACATACGGTTGAGATCCGTCATGTTAATGTGCCGATGGAATTGCCTCAGCCCCAGATTGTTGAAGTAGAAGCTGGTAATTTACCGCTTACCATCCATTTCAAATCAGCCTCCAGTGCTTTGAATGTCGTGCAAACACATCAGCCAGGTTCGGCAGGTGAAGCTCAACATACCACATCGGAAGATGAGCCTCATAGATTGGTACACGAAGTTACAAAGCCAGTTATACAGGTAAAAATAATTTTAAAAAATTTATTAACAATTTAAATTTTTTCAAGTTTGGCGCGTGTTTTTCACTCTGCAAATACTCCATGCACTAAGCGACTTAATGATTAGGACAAGCGTCTTTAATGATAATTTTTCTACCAAAAACAGGAAGTTCGAGAAATCATCACACCATACCGTCGAGTTATTCAGGAAATCAAACCTGTCCAAGAAGAAATCCAAACGATTATCGCCAAAGGTGAACCACGTGGAAATTTGCAAGCAGCTGACTTTGGCGCTGGTTTGGGCGGTAGCAGTGGTTCTGGATTTTCTTCTGGTTTAGGCAGTGGTATCAAAGGGGGTGGTGGTTTGAGTGGCCAATACGCTGCTGCTGCTTCGAACCAACCAACCAGTTCGATAACACGAGCTTCATCTTCGTCAAGTAAATTATCAGGCAGCTCATCCGGTCCGTCATCAGGTGCCGTATCTTACTTCAACGATGCTTTATCGGGCGTTTCATTCGCACAAGCAGCCGCTTCATCTAATGGAGCTTCAACGGGCGGAACCAAAAGCTCACCTGTTTCACAATCGACAGGTGGATCCTCGATTCGAATTCTAGAAGGTGGTAGTAGTCGATCTAGTGGAATGAGCACCATCAACGCTTACAAATCCCGTGCCTAATGAACTGATGGTCCGTACAACTAGTAAAGTAATATCACTTAATCCAGTCCAGTCATGTTATATCTTTGGATCATAGCATCATCATCACATACGCACACACACACACATCTGACTTGATGCTGATCATCTATGATTGGGCCTCAAATTCGAGTCAATTTTTTTTCGTCCACTGAAACTGATAACACCAATGAAGTCAGTTTTGGTTGGATTAAACTCACAATTCTCATCAACGACGACAATGATAAAGGCACAAATAATAGGTGTGCCCAAAACCATTTGATCGTACGTGAATCTATCCATCTCATTATTATTGTATTGTTATTGAAGAAATAAAGCCTCATTCATTTCATTTCACTTCATTTCGTTCATTTTCATTCACTGTGCATTCGAATCATCAAAATCTGTTGCTATTGTTATTGTTGTTTTGAAAGTTAATCTAAAAATAAACCACATTTTAATCGCATCATTGCATCCAACTATTGAATTGAATGGTTGAAAGTAGTGGACAAGTATTATTTTTATAATAAATTACTTGATTCAAAAAAAAAAAAAAAAAAAAAATAAAAAAAATCTAGAATTGTTAAACTAAAAACTTTTATGACTTACTTGGTAAATAAAATATATTTTTTTTATTATTCAAATTTCATTTTATTTATTAAGAAAATAAATTCATCATCATCATGACTTAACAAATTACAACATGAATTAATTAATTAATTAATGAATAAAACATACAAATGTCGCACCGTCGAAACAAACATCATCATCATTCGAATTATGATCAAAAAAAAAACAAATCAACTTTGTGAATTTGTTCTAAAGCGCCATCTATGAATGAGTATTCTTTAGTATTACACAAAGACCATCTTTGTCAGGTCATCAAGTGTTGTTGTGGCCAAAATATTTTTTTCTACCAGTAATTTTATTTGCATTTGGCCGGAATTGGTAAGATTGAAACAAGATGTGTAAGCACCGTAATTATCATTATTTGTTTGTTTCCACATAAGGTATATAAAAAAAATAAGATATCAATTCTGGCATCAACAAGTGGTCAATGGCCATGTTCGTAGGCCGAAAAGCGAATAGTTATTCGATATTGGCGATGCGAATATGGAAATTGTTTCTCATACTTTGCTCAGTCATATCGGGTATACTTTTTGCTATCGTTTGGTGCAATTATGAACAAACAGTTATGCGAATCACTTCGATGCATTCTCCATTGTCTATGGTGAATCATTTCGAAGTCGGCAACGGTAATTGGCAATCGAAATTGGATGATCATTTGCAACAGAATTCAATGAGCTACGATAAATGGCTTGCATCATTGTCACTCGAATCTGTGCTTATTCCGAATGAACAGGTTAGTTATGGGAAAAAACCGTTCATCACTGAAGCTGGAATCAGAATGGTTGGCCAATCGAACCAGAATTCTTTGTTTGGTGTTGGCTACCACACGCAGTCGAATTCGAGCTGTAAATCACACCTGGACTCGACATTGCAACGAACGTCATTTTTATGGTGGATTTCACGAGAAACAAGCACCTTACATCAAAATTAAATTCCTGGACGATTCATTGCTATCACCTCGTACGTTTTGTTTGGCGTTCATCGATTTAATGGCTCGAGTCAAACATGACTATGATTGGCTGTTAATTACCACCGATCAAACGTACGCCATTGTAGAGAATCTAAGATACCTTGTTACACCGTTGGATCCACGTGAAAGATTCTACATTGGTCGACCAGTCCAACATTACTTTTTGGGTGTTTATAATTCTTTCGATTCGGGAATCGTACTTAGTCGTGGATCAGTCGATCTACTAGCAAACACACTGTTCATGGGAAATCATACCACTTGTATTAATTTACCAACCAATGGCCTTGTATATGGAGGACAGTTTGATTCTTACATTGGCATGTTTTTTGCCAGCCATTCTGTACGCCCGGAAAATTCTTACGACCAATCCAGCGGAACTCGATTTCATCCCTTCATGCCGGAAAAACATCTCAACCCACAACTTATATCCGTGTTCGACACATTTTGGATGTCGAACTTGTTACCTGTGAACAGCGGATTTAGATGTTGTAGTGATCATGCTATCACTTTCACTGGATTTTCCTCGGTCACCATGTACTTTATTGAATATCTTCTCTACCATTTGGCAGCTTTTAGCAAATTCGACTCAATTGACGGTTTAGGCAATCATCCACCTCCATACCTGGCCTATCGAGTGCCATCTGACTTGGACGGAACAACAATCATGTCCATGACGACAACCAATACTCACCATAATATACATCATCATCATCACCACCACCGGAAACGAAAGAGAACAAAACATCGAAAGAAAAAGCCTCCTAACGAGGACGAATCATCATCATTTATAAAAAACAAAGATTTTTCGTGAATAAATGGTTATTTTTTTTTAATCGATGACGACAATCAATCATTTTTCTAACTTTCTGTCGGCCATACATTGCAGGTCGTACATCGATCGGTATGAGAACTTAGTGGTTATCAATGGGGTAGTGAATAAAAAAATGCTTATTATCTGTATTCGCATGTGTATGGTGTGACATTATGGTATGAGTGTAATAACAAAACACAATGAACGACAATGGTTACTTTGGATTACAAAACCATTAATGGCCTGCTAATCCGACATGAAACAATTTAGTTAAGTCGAACAGAATGAAGAGCTAGGATGTGTGTGATGTAATCTTGTGTAAATATATATGTCATTATGATAATAAATGATTATAGCAGTATATGTAATTATATGGTGTGTTAACTAGACCTAGTCCTCCTCTTTGTCCACCCTCCTAAGCACGTTCACCACGGATTCGACGGGCCAATTGAATATCCTTTGGCATAATCGTCACACGCTTGGCATGGATGGCGCACAAGTTGGTGTCTTCGAACAAACCGACCAAATAAGCTTCAGAAGCTTCCTATAAAGACGAATGCGAGCGATTAGAATAATAATTAACAACATCCATTCTAGACGAATGGCCAACGACGAGGCCATGGTTTTACTACGTACTTGCAATGCCCCAATGGCTGCACTCTGAAAACGCAAATCGGTTTTGAAATCCTGGGCGATCTCACGAACCAAACGTTGGAATGGGAGTTTGCGGATGAGCAACTCGGTAGATTTTTGGTATCGACGGATTTCACGCAAAGCGACCGTTCCAGGACGATAACGATGGGGTTTCTTTACACCTCCGGTCGACGGTGCTGATTTTCGGGCAGCTTTAGTAGCCAATTGCTTACGTGGTGCCTTACCACCAGTCGATTTACGAGCAGTTTGTTTAGTACGAGCCATATTTTAACTTCTGGAAAATAAAAAGAAAAAAAATTAGTATGAGTATAAAAAAAAACAAAAACGAAAATAAAAAACCACATTTGGAGCCAGAGTAACATTCATAACAATCAAATCAACAATGGCGCCTAATCATACGACGCCATCTTTAGTCACTATCACTGAATTCAATTATTTATCAATAAAAATTTTCGCGGCATCTCACCTTTATCTTAGAAATAATTAATACTAGGCGATTAGGTCAATTCGGTGGTCAAAAAGGCGATTCTTAGGGTTCAAAGATCGAGAGCGACACGCCAACAGTAATAATAACATAACAATAATAATAAAACACAATAAACAATGAGGTTATGTGTGCTCGCTAGCAATCATTCAGTCCACTCTCTCTCACAAAAGCATCAAGTTCGAGAACTAAAAAGCTAGTAGCATTGATCATTGCTATGAGCGACAACAACAACTACATGAGACATATGATGATGGGCATAAAGAGCAAAAGTCAGATGCCAATGAAACGGGACTAGTAGATGACAAGAATCTAATCGGAAAAATGTATCCATCCCCTATAAACAGATTGAGATCTCTATGTGGTCAAAAGTCTCAGGTCAATTTGATTGGATCTAGGGGCAAATGCCTACCAATCAACAACAGAAAACAGAGTAGTGGCATATCATTTCAAATCCGAACAAGAATCTCTATCTCTATGTCGCTTATGTATTTTAATGTGTATAATATGCTTATTAATAACGATTGGATCGGGCACCAAATTTTTCTATATATACTATGGCAGGCTAGTACCTGGTAAAAAAAAAGTGAGAATGGATCGATGGCAACACATTCCAGCCTGTCTGACTACATTACCACAGTGGGTAGTGGTGGTACAGGAAATCCATGATCATCATCACCACCTCCTACTCTCTCATTCTTGTTCGTTCTCTTTGTCACACACCAGGTGGCATCATCGTCAACATGATGGTTACAAGAAAAAAAAATCTAACCGACATAACGAGCACATCTTGTCGATTGCTTGCTTGCTTGTTCGAATTACCAAGATGGCCGCCGCCTTGCGTTATTATTGCGAAATTCATTGTGGATACAGAGTAATCAGTGTTGACCGATTAAAATTTTCAATAAAGCTTGTAGAAAACTTAAAGAATTTGATTTATTTATTTACTTGACATGACGAACTTTCTAAGGACAGAGGATTCTTGTCTTCTATATAATCTCGATGATGCAATAAGAAATTTGACATGATAACGCACTAAAACAAATGAAATAATCTTTCAATCACTAATGTCAAAAAAAAACAATGACTACAAACATGGAAAAATATTGATGGCGTGAATGAGTTTAGGTGTAATTTTAATGATGACGATGGATCTTGGCACCAAATTATTCATTTACATTGATCAATAAAAATACATACCTTCTAATTAAATGATTAAGAAATGATGATGACCAAAATTTATGTCTAAAGATGTTTGAAAAGTAATTTAGATGAAAACAAGTTTAATACTTGATGTTAGCAAAAAAAAAATTCTGAAATGATGAAATGTGATTTCAATTTCGTTCGATGTAACGACGGTTATTCGGTCAAGGGATAAACGGATGCAAAAATAAAGTGAAGAGATAAACAAACAAGCAATAACAATGCACAAATGTAACACTGACTCAATCGCTGGCCACTCAAACACAAATCACAAACACAATGCTCAACTTCTAGCAAACGTATAGGTATAGTATGATTCATTTGTGGTAGTAGCATTGTTTAGTTTCTTCATAAGATTGGTCAATCCTCCCGCCGCTAAATCTAAAATTTTTAACTCCCTCTAGTGATGGAAAAATTTAAACCTAAACATACAAACATAACTATTGCCATCTGGTGATAAAAAAAATGGTCGATTATTTCAATGTAGTCTGCTTGGCGCATATGTAATATACATTTTTCCATTTGGAACAATGAAAAAAAAAATTGATAAAAGGTTTGTTTTGTTTATTTGATTATTTAATTATAAAATAATAATATTGAATTCGAAAATTATTTGCAAAGAATTTATTCATGATATTCAATACCAATAAATCATTAATTAATATCATTTGGTTAGAAAAACAGTCACGACCAACTCATGTTTCATTGTCCATCTTTTATGTTGTATAGATTTAACAATGTTCATGTGTCAATTGTATCTGTACGATGAATCATCAACTATTAATCCTTGCAATCATTATGGCAATGTCGCCGTCTTATACACCTGTATAAGACGAGAGGAGGGAGTAAAAAAACATTGGCATAGAACCAGGTTCAAAGGTCGTCAAAGTTTGTAAGCCAAGGCTGTGTAGAATATAACACACACACTTGTTGCGTTGACCACGAAATGTTCGTATGTGTGTGTGTGTTTGATGACGATGATGATGATGATGGACCACTACTAAAACTTAATTGTCTTGAATCCACCATTCTCATTCTTCCCTTCTCGTTTGTGTTGAGTGTGTGTGTGTGTGTGTGTGTGTGTGTATGCAATTGGCCAACTAGCTGAACATTCGTGCTAGTCATAATATATACTCGTCAAGCGAGCTCATTACATACGTCGATTCAAAATGAGTTTAGCTTGCTTGGCACAAACAAATACAAGTATATAACATCCAATTAATTCAAAGTCGAAGAAGCATCGAAAAGTTGACATTTGATATTAGTATTGATCATCACAATTTTAAATGGATTGTGGTCATTACCTGTTTACCTGATGTTTATATTGGTTCTCACGCTACCTGTTGTGATGGCTACATTCTCCATTTGTATGGCTTCTTGATTGTGCTTACTCAAAACATCATCCATTCATAGTGATTGTCAAGTTTCAAATATCATTACCATTCCATTACTATCAATATTGCGTACGTGTGTGTGTGTGTTTGTATTAATTTTTGTAATTTTTGAATTCAACCATCATCAACAATCTAAAATCAGGTAAGCATTAAGTTCAATTATCCATTCAATTCAATCATCGACTAGATCGTTTTCCATAATATCACACACACCAATCAATAAACACATGGTATTCGTTCCATAAAATGAATCCATTTATTCTATTCGAATCGATTGCTATTGCAGCCAGGCAGGCACACCCGTCGGCAATATGACCGTTTGGATTGCATTGCAGCTGGTTTCATCAACCCATACTGGAACGGTCCTTTTCATTCACACACACACATACACGTGCAGACACATTAGTCTGCAACAAGACACCAGAATGTTGTGAATGGATCATTGACTCCCTTTGTTTTTTGTTCCATAATAATTGTATATAACTGACAAATGATTCTCATTTTTCAATTTCTCTACACAGAATTATAATGGCATTTCAAGTTTGATTTGATTAAATTTCTGAATAAACATATCACCATCAAGCTATGGAGCTCATTGTGATCGACAATAATCATGAAGATATCGATGATTGCATCCAAAATCAACCACGTGATAAACATTACAATCGTTCCACTATACGACCACATTTGCTTGATCATCGGACACATATTCGAAGACGGTTTACGATATCAAATCTACATCAATGGCCACCTTTTGTCATTCCCACAATACTAATGTTACTGCTGCATATCATCACGATTGTCCACTCAGGTAGGCGCCCGTTATCATCATTCAGACCAATCATTATCCAATTGGAAAAAGGCCAACAGATAACAGATTTTACTCATTATCAGTGAAGAAAAGATATCATTTGCGAGAACAATGATCTATTAAGCAGATAGACAAAATTTATTGAAAACAAATCTGTTCCAAATGGACAATGCTGGCCTTTCTGAAATACATTTATTTATTGATAAAATGACTATTTACTAACATACTTATTATTCATTTCTGTAGCTATTCATCCGCCTCGTGATCTATCGGTTCAAGTGCAAAGTGGCAAATTAGTATTACTTGATTGGAATCCCCCATTGGAAGGCCGTTTTCATTCATTCAAAATAACTATAGAACCATTGTCTATCCAAGATGATAGTGGAATACGGACAATTGTCGTTGGCTTGCACGATGCTACACCGGTTCCAATACGTGATTTGACACCAGGAGCTTCATACCAAGTTCGCCTGCATACTGTCTATCGAAATGAAGAATCTCGCCAATATCTGGAAGCCAATTTCACCACCAACCCAGCTTCTTTACCTGAACCCAAAATCTGGTTCCGTAATGAGACGACATTGCTTGTCAAACTTGCCAATCCAGCTGAATCTATCTTTGATCATTACCGTGTCACGATTTCTCCAGACGATGCTTATGAATCCCATAAGAATTATCGAACGTCCGGAACTTGGACATCGACCTTCGGTTGCTTTTCATGGGTTGACGGCAGGCAAAACATATAACATCTCGGTACAAACGCAAAGCATAGACAGATGGAGTGAACCAACGGTAGACACATTTACCACGATGCCATTCGCTCCTGGTCATATTACCGAATACGAGGACTATCCTGCCAGAACATATTCGAATTCTGCTCCAACCTCAATTCAACAACACGAACCTCCCACATTCACTAACGGTGGACCACCAGAAACGTTAACTATACAAGACGGACGTGATGCAGAAATCCAATGTGAAGCTACTGGATCTCCATTTCCTACTGTCGAGTGGTGGTATCAAACTACCGGCCAACCAAAACGTCGTCTTGATTTGGATTCAAAACGAAAATACGACAGCAATGCCCATGGAGCTTTGATTATCACTCAAGTAGAGAAATCGGACGAGGGCATGTACACCTGCGTTAGACAAAACAATCTAGGTGTAATCAACGGAACGACACGTTTGTCCGTCATCATACGTACACAGATTGACCAGCCACCGGTAGACAGTAAAGTCATTCTTAGTTCGACTGCTGAACTTCAATGTCGTGTACGTCACGATCCGACAATTCCGGTCAAAGTTTACTGGACTTTTCAAAAACGAAACCTGACGGCCATCACCTCTTCACGAATCAAAATAACGGCCGACAACACATTGCATATCGAACAGGTGCGAAACACTGACGTTGGTCTTTATACATGTCGTGTGGAATCTATTGGCGGTAATGACAAGCGCTCTGCTCGACTTGACGTTATAGAATTGCCACACCCACCAACCAATGTTGTAGCCACACTCAACGTCAACGGTGGTCTCGTAAACGTATCATGGACGCCTCCGTTTGATGGAAATTCACCCATCACTAAATATGTAGTTCAGATGCGAACGATCGCTAACAACCCTATTAATCATGCAGATTCTGATTCGACTCGGGTTACAGCAGGAACAGCTTCAAAGCAACCATCTAATGACGACGAACTAGTTTATGGTGTCAACACATGGACAACAGCTTCAATGAACATCTCATCCACACAGAATTTTGTACTCATCACCAATCTTCGTCCTGCAACTACCTATCAATTCCGTGTATCGGCCGTAAATTCTGTGGGTGAAGGTCAGCCCAGTGCTTCGTCTAATCCACCGATTACATTGCCTGCACAACCGCCAAATTCCAGTCCAGTAGGTGTGGTAGGTGCTCCTCGTTCATCGACAGCCATCACAATCCAATGGCAGCAGCCACCTCCAGAATCACATAATGGCCACCTGTTGGGCTACATTGTTCGTTACAAACTGGCTGGCTATGCCGAACACACCCCTTGGTACACGTACAATGTGACCAATGCTGCTCAAATGTCCTGCTTGCTTGAAGATTTGATCGTATGGCAGAATTATCAGATTCAGGTAGCCGCATACAACGAAATGGGTATAGGTATTTATAGTTCCAGCATTTACGTTCGAACCAAAGAAGGTCGACCGGCCGCACAAGTCAGAGCGTTACTGGCCGAAGCCATTAATTCTACTGCCATACGTGTTCAATGGTTTTCACCCGATCCACAGCTCATCAACGGCATTAACCAAGGTTATAAAGTTCAGGCTTGGATTTCAAAGAATTCCACGGCCACCAATGTAAATTCAGCCAATCCCACCGAAGATTATCGATCGCTAGAATCTAACACACATCCATATCCGAGTATCGGACTGTTTTCAGAACAGCTGGCTCGCGAAATCACTGTACCACCCTCACCATTTCATCAGGATGGTCAACAAATTGCCATCATGGACGGACTAGAACCATATACTACGTACGACGTAACTGTTCTTTGTTTTACTAGTGCTGGCGATGGACCGAAATTTGAACCACCTCCTGTTGTTACCACCGAACAAGATTTGCCTCAGGAAGTAGCTTTTCTTAAATTCCGTGATATCCTCGACAAGAGTGTTCGTGTCATATGGTCTCGGCCGAAAAAAGTTAATGGCAAATTGAAAGGTTATACACTTCGCTATTATTCTGTCGGCCATGAACGAACCACCGCTATAGTTAAGAATCTGACTGCCACAGAAAACCAGACCATAATCATGAATCTTATTCCTCAAACCGCCTACACATTCCAGATAAATGCATGGACGGATGTTGGAGCTGGACCTATTATTAGTTCGACAATTCAGAGCTCAGTTCCACCTGTTCTTCCAATCGCTCCTACTCATCTGGCCATATCAAACATACAGCCTTTTTCTGTCGTCTTGCAATTCACACCTGGATTTAATGGCAATGCATCTATCACTAAGTGGATCGTTGAAAGTCAACTCTATAAATTACGTAATGCTGAAAACTGGTCAGTCATTTATGAATCGATTAATCATACACAGGAAGATGCCATCACTGTGCACAATCTTCGTCCGTACGTCGAATATCGACTTCGTCTCATTCCTGTAAATGTAGTGGGCCCAGCACTCAAACCATCTGCTCCTTCACCTCCATTTCAAACGTTGCAAGCATTACCACAGGGTCCACCATCAAACGTTACCGTACGTACAGTATCGGCTACCGCTTTGCGAGTTCGATGGACACCACTTCCGCCTGAATCATGGCATGGCCATCCACGTGGATACAACATCACCTGGCGTCAACTAACAAACGATGGATCGCCAATAACAAATGAGCCTTTGAAATGGCACATTCTTTCTGATTATCATTCACATTCTTACCTTATCACCTCGTTGAAAGAATACACTAACTATGGAATACAGGTGTTTACACTCAACGATCTTGGTACATCACATGGCAGCCACTATTACATACAACGAACCAACGAAGCAACTCCAAGCTCTGGGCCTCATTCTGTCCAGGTAAGATCCACTTCATCGACGACCATCGTAGTCGACTGGGATGATGTGGCCGAGTACGATCGTAATGGTATTATCCAAGGCTTCAAAGTTCGATACGCAATACTCAAGAATGGTAATGTTGCTCAATTCAAATTGATCGAAAGCAATTCATCACGTACGGCTACACTAACCGAATTGAAAAAGTACACTCGTTATCAGATCAGTGTGTGTGCTTTTACTCACGTTGGCGATGGTGTTTATTCAATGCCAGTCATGGCCGAAACATTCCAGGACGTACCTGGACCACCGTCAAATGTGACTTTTCCAGATGTTACGCTCACCACAGCTCGTATCAAATGGGATATACCTGAAGAGCCTAACGGTGAAATTTTAGCCTACAAGATTGCCTATCGTCTTAGCGATGATCAGTACTATCACCAATCACCTATCACACGCGAGTTCCAATCAACTGACCGGACCTATCGATTTTTAGACCTTCGTCCTGAAACATACTACATGTTCGAGGTTACTGCTAAAACGATTGAAGGCTGGGGTCAAGCAGCTAAAGCACTGGTTTACACGACCAACACTCGTGAACTTCCATCACCACCATCACAGCCGCTTATCAGTGTATCGCAAATAAGTTCGCGACAAGTAACCATCAGCTGGACCCCTGGTCGTGATGGCTACGCTCCACTCCGATACTACACTGTGCAAATTTCTAGCCAGGGTGGTCACTGGTGGACATATCCGCACAAAATAGATCCAACCATTCGATCGTACAAACTGACCAATCTTCGACCATTCACAACATATCAGTTTCGTTTGAAAGCTACCAACGATATCGGTGATTCCGGTTGGTCTTCTGAATCACCCATAACTCGAACATTACCAGCTCCACCAGACACAGTTCCAGAATCAGTGACCGTATCACCGTTCACACCTACATCGATATCGGTTCGTTGGATGTCTGTACAGGATTGGAATGGTGATGAAATGGGCGCTGGCTATCGTGTCCAGTACTGTCTAATAACCGAGCAAGGAGTGGGTGGTTCATGTCCTTCATCACTAGTTCGTGGCAAGAATCGCACCCAAGCCACTATTGACAATCTTGAAAGAGATCAGCATTACGAAATACGTGTCATCGCTTTCAATGGACAAGGTGATGGTCCTTCTACCAAGCCCAAAGTTGTTTACGTTGGTGAAGGTAAGTGTTTTCATGATCAATTTTATGTAGATCACTAAAGCCTTTTCACTTTCGTTAGCTGTACCTACCGGTGAACCATTGGATATTTGTGCCGAACCGCTTAGTTCAACCGAAATTAAGGTCACATGGAAACCCCCAGATCAATCCAAACAGAATGGCCAGATAATGGGCTACAAGATATTCTACTGGGTTCATATGCTTAATAGATCGAATTCTGTGATTGACTCGAATCAACATACAAAATCGTTGCCACGCGAGATGATGGAGATTGTACCTGACACACTTTCTTCGTTTATTCTACTTGACTTGTACAAATGGACCAACTACTCAATACAAATTTCGGCATTCAATCCAGCTGGTGATGGCCCTAGATCCAAGCCAACGATCGTGCAAACACTAGAGGATTTACCTGGTGAAATTGGTCCTATTGAGTTCGATGAGATCACCATGTCACAGGTGAAAGTATCATGGCGTCCACCGGCAGAACCAAACGGTCTTTTGCTCGGCTATTACATCACATATGAGACATTGATTGGTGATTTCAGCAAACAAGTCAAACAAAAAATAAACGATTCCTACCTTATGGTCAGTGCTTTGCGTGAACGAGTTACTTACACGTTTAAAGTTCGTGCTGAAAATAGCGTAGGCCTTGGACCTGAGCGTATTGGAAATGGTAATGAATCAAATTCATCATTTTCACTTTTAATTGGATTTTTTTTTTACAGTGACAACCGGCCCTCAATTTGAAAGTCCACCTCCACCTTTCGAAGTTATATCACAGCAAACGCTAACATCAGTCCGACTCAAATGGAAAAATCCAGATTTTCGCGAGCCGATCTTAGGTTATCTGATCGAGGCTAAAAATCTAAACAAAAAATCGTCTCTTGAGTGGCAACCGATTATTACATTGCGCAATGGCCGCCAAGATCGTTACGAGTTAAGCTTCACACAATTATCACCTTCTTCCCAGTATCAATTCCGAGTCATGTCGTTCAATCATATTGGTGTTTCTGAACCAGCCTATCCAAACAAATTGTATGGTGGCCAGTCCATTATAATGACGCCATCGCATTTGGAATTAAGAGCTAGAATGCCATACTACCGAGAGACATGGTTTGTGATTCTCTGTGCCTGTCTCAGTGTCATTATCACCATCATGGTAATTGCGGCACTCTGTGTACGTAACAAGACATACAAATACAAGAAAGAAGCAATGCAAAACACTGGAAGTCAAGATCGCCTAAGTGAACTTGGTTTTGGCCTTGATGACAATTTTGACAACCCACTGAGTCAGATGGCCGGACAATCGCTCGAAATGGAAATGCGTGGCATAGTCAATGGAGGTTCGACGGTTGGTCTCATCATGCCAAACATGGCCGTTAATAGCGATACGCTGGTTCCAATCGCTATGGCCGGTAACTCTAACCTAAATGATCGCAATCGATCAACGCTACGATCGAATCGTGGCAAGGGCAAAGATAATCATGCCAACAACATGCTTAACACGGCCGCCATTTCCGCCCAAGCCAGACAACCTCCAAGGCCATGTCCTGGTTCGTTTTCTTACTCGGATGAAGACGATCTCGACAATGATGATGACCTTTATGTTGGTGATTCAGATATAAAACCGCCCGCTGGTCTCTATGATCTGAGCAGTGGAAATGATTCGTTAACCGAAAAACCAAGCGAATTGAGCTCGACTGGACCAGATTCTGAAGATTCAGATGACCATGATGAGCTAGTGGCTGCCAATATGTTTGTAAACCATTACGCCAATGTAAATGATACTCTTCGTAAAGGATTGTCTTGGAAAAAACAAGCCAAGCCTTACATTGTACCAACAAGCAGTAATCAAAACATTTACACCACCAGTACATCGAGCAAAGCTCCCCCTTCACATCCACCCCCACCACATCCAGCTTCAGCAGCCACATCTAGCCGTTCTCCTTACAAACCGTTACCTTACCCCCCACCTCCCCCTCCACCGATGATACAATCGACAGCAGCTTCTAAAGTTCCAACACCACCACCTCCAGCATCATCGTCTTCATCACTGCATGGATCCAACTACAATCTAACATCGAATCACCAGCCGCAATCATCATTGTCCAAATTCATGGCCGCATCGTCGTCCTCTCAATCATCAATCAATAGGGTCGGTTTTCCGAATCGACCACCGCCTCCAGCTCCAGCCCCACCTAGTTATCTATCTGCATTGAGTGGAGAAGCTGAAGTGGACAATACCGTGACGTCTACTCAATCACAATCAAATGGTGGCCCAAGTAATTCTAGCGGCAGCAACACTGTTTTGAATGGAGGCAGAATCATCGTAAATAATATGGCCGGAAGTCGAGCTCCTTTACCAGGTTTCTCATCATTCGTGTAAATAAATACACACATGTCTATAGCTCCTACAGGTGTGGGAGATCCAAGTGTAAATAACATTGGTTCATTTGGTCATATTTTCACATTGTAATGTTTTATCATTCTCATTTTCATTTATTTTGAATAAAATACTTATACATTCGGAAACTGAATGATGGACAAATTAATATTTAACCATATACCAAGCACGGATATTTTGAATCTATTCGACAAACTCTACATTCTGGCCAAAGGTGGCGTTTGTATCTGTTTTGATGAACCAAAAAATCTGAGATCGACATTCAAATGAAACAAGTACTTGGAACAAATATTTGATTCAAATAAAACACCAATTGAATAATATTTGAAAATAGCCATTCATTATCGATATTACATTACCGATGATGATTTTTATCATGCCATAATGATGTTAATTGCTACTGGACTACTATCAAAAGCGAATCCATTCGAATCTCGACGTCATCGAAGACAGAAAAACACCATCAAATACATTAATAACGGGTACCACCATGAATTTTCTATCAAACAAATTAGAATATAAATTTTTTTTTTCGTTTTGTTTTCCCATGTTTTCATATCATAAACATATGTTCAATCAATCATAACAAAAAAAAAAATGCCAACAACATGCGAAAAAATAACTAAAACATCGAGAAAAATTTACTAAAAAATGAACTGAACATGAACATTTCTACTGATAAACAATCATTCATTCTCATTGAGCGATGGGGCCAACAACAACATGTTTGAATTTTTTTTTAATCAAATTATATGAAAATTCATGATAAATCATTCAAACATAAAATTGGATGACCAAAAAATGGATCATACATTTAGTTTTAGTTTTCTATTATCCATACCTATATTTATTCATTCATTCGTAAACAATCGATCAATCAATCGATGTCAAATTATGAGAATTTTTCTATTTTGAATCCTAATTCCATAGTTGATTAAAATGAAAAGAATCAAAGACTTGCTTTGAAGATTTTTTTTTTCACCAGAATACAAAAAAAAACAACGTGATTCGAATTCACATATCTTATATTCATCATTTTCTCTTTTATTTTTAAAGGTTTTAAAGTCACATCAATTTGAATCATCATCGTCATCATCATCATCAATGTTGATGGTGATAATAAAATCAAGAATATCGTGGAATGGAATAAAAATTTTTTTCCCTTTAAAAAGAAAAATTTCAAGCCAATATTCGGTTCGATGCTTACAACGACTACGTTACTTGATGATGATATTTTCTCGAGAATTCATCCAATAACCTCTTGGCATATTAGAAATATTTGATATAATAAAATTTTCGTAAGAATTATCAACAGACAAACAAAAATAATTCTGAAATTTCATATCATTTACGTTCATACAAGAATATAACGAGAATCATATGAATCGTATTCCCAGGAATCAAAATATTTGATGATTCATCCAATTAACGATACAAATTCAATATATCGATTACTAAACAGTCGATTATTGAGCTAAATAGTCATTGGAATTGATTACGATAATAATAATAATAATAAACAAACAATTCAGATTCAGAATTGAATAAGCAAAACAATAAGCACATTAGAATTAAGAATAGCCAAAACAATATATAAAGAATGGCTATCATAATGATGGTGAGAATTTTTTGTGTAAGATAAAAAAGAAAAATTCACACATTCATTGCTACCATATACTGCTGCTATCTAAGAAAAAAAAAACGTTAAATGTTTTATTTTTCAAAACAAACAAAAATTCCATTCCGAATAACATCATCATTTTTCTTCTGAGGTATGTGTGTATTAACTGGTGGAATATCTTTTTTTTTCTTTTTCATTTAGAATCGAAACACACATAGCATAGCATATATATAAGATTATGTGGCAAAGTCACGTTTATTTCAACTTTTTTTGTGTGTGTGTGTTTGTGTAGTGTTTTAAGCTAGAATCCAAAAAAAAACGATCCAGAACCAATCAACAACAACAACAACAATCTAGAATCAGAATAACACGGACATTTGGTCAGCTCGATTCATTCAAAGTTTACAAGTTTCCAATGAGATATCTGCTTGATTCAAAAATCATCATTTCAATCATAAACATTTTTGTCGTTGTTGTTGTTGTTGATGTGT
The DNA here is from genome assembly GCF_024713945.1 of Dermatophagoides farinae. NCBI lineage: Eukaryota > Metazoa > Arthropoda > Arachnida > Sarcoptiformes > Pyroglyphidae > Dermatophagoides > Dermatophagoides farinae. The sequence continues at coordinate 3,648,655 of NC_134682.1, forward strand.
TAAACTGTGATAAACTTTCATAACATCTTGTACAGGAGACATACAGCAATCCATCAAAATAATTCGATCGGTTTCTCGAACAAAATATAATGGGTACGACCGGTCGATTTGGCAAAAGTAGTTCTTTCCTCATCCGATCCAATTGTACACGTTATACCATAAATAATTTTGGCATTTTAAAAATTTATTCATTCAAATTGATTTGATTTTTGGTTCAAGTTTTTAATTTTTCATCATAATAATGACTAAAATTCCACAAACTGATTTGTTTGTTTTTTTTTCGTTTTTTATTATTACAATAGCCGGAATCGAAAACACTGATTATTCCGAATTATTTCTTGGTATCATGTACATATTGGGTTTCTTTTCAACTACAATCATTTTATTCATTCTATTCTTATTCATCATGTGGTTACGTGAACGTTTTTGTCTTAAACGTCGACAACAACAACAACAACAACAACAATTACGAAGACAATCAACAATAATGAATCATAAACAAAGACAATCAAGTCTTATTGTACCGGATAGGATTGTAATTAAATCATCATTATCATCATCATCACAAATGAATCGACTACCGCCGGCACCATTACCGCCACTAGAAAGAAAAATGCGTATCGTTTCCATGCCAAATTCTTAGCATTGCATGTAATTAATTAATTAATCCCAGAATGTCACCAAATTGCTGCCTTTTTTTGTAATAATAAATAAATAAACTATAAATTAAAATAGAAAAAAAACAGAAACAAAATTTTTAATTTAATTTAATTGAAAAAAATTTCGTTTCATTATAAAATAAAACGGAATTAAATTGTAATGATCTGGATTGATTTTTTAAAATTATAATTTGGGCGTTTTTTCTGTATATTTTCCAAAAAAAAAAACAAAAATTTTTGATAATAATAATAATAAAAATAAATGGAATCAAAAGAAAATTATGGCTCAAAAAATAAGCTTATAAGTCCACCACCAAAATATATTCGTAGTACACCATATCGTTTTAGAGAATCATCACCGAATCGAATTAGATCACCACCAAAATCACCAACAAAACGACGAAAAACACCACCACTATCACCACGACAACAACAACAACAACAATCGCCACCACAAAGAATAATCACACCAATTAAAGTGAAACGTCCATCAGATAAATATTCATATCTAGATGATATCTGTTGTATTGCATTAATATGTAATGAACATCAACGTATTGGTCTTTTGGATATACCACAAAAAGGTCTATTCTTTCCATCATTATCATGTCGAATGTCAAACTATTCAGTAAATTCGGTGGTCCGTGAAATGCTTAATCGTATATTTGGCGATGTTCATGGTAAGAATTTTTTTTTGTGATTGATTTTTTTTCTTACAAATCCAACTCACTCACACACACACAAACAAAATCGGTAGCCATTCAACCTGAATAATTCAAAGTTTATCACAAACAAACAAACACAGTGAACAAAAAAAAGTTTTTTTTTCTTTCATTCTTTTGGTATATTTTCATTTAATCACTAATATAATTTATTCTTTATTTTTTCTGGTTTCACCACCACCACCACCACCACCATTCCGTTGAATTCAGCCAAATTTTGCAATTTTCAATTAATAGCCGAAAGAATTCAAATACCCGTAAGAAATTTTCTACTTCGTTTCATTTATCGTATCGATGTTAGTCTTTCTACTACTACTAATGGTAATCGTTCAAGTAATAGTGGTAAAAATAATAAAAATGTAATAGGAAAAAGAAAAACAAAGGTTATTGATAATCAAACAAATAAAATGTCATCAACATCACCAAATACGACATCTGGACAACAACAAAAATGTATTTGTCAAATGGTTCAACGAACAACTATAAAATGGTTATCATATGATGATATCTGTACTAAATTATCATCAACAATGACAATATTAGAATCTATGAATAATACCACCGGTATTGGTGGTGGTGGTGGTGGTAGTAGTTCATTATTGAATATTCGTACAAATACTACTACTGCTACTACTATTATTAATAATAATTTATTGGGCCCTGAACCTAAATACATACTTGAACAACAATTTGGTTTATTGAAAAAACAAGTACAAAAAAAGCAAATTTCATCATCATCATCATCATCAACACCAACACCACCAAATAATGATGTTGAATGTAAAAATGATAATGATGATCAAATGAACAGTGATGAAGATGATGAGAATGATGATGATGATGATGATGATGATGATTATCCATCAAAATATTATTCATTGGGCTGGAATGAAGTTAAATTATTCAATGATGATGATGATGATGATGATGACCAAAAAGAGAATGATGTTCATCATGAAGAGAAACCACCACAACCATCATTGACAAACAATGTAAATTTGAATGATAACAATAATACAACAACAATTCATCATCATACAAATAATGAAAGAATCAAATTTGGTCAAATAATCAAACCTAGTACAATCAAATTGATTCAATGTCATCATCATCATCATCATCATCATCAATCGAATAATGAAATTTTCATTAAGCAAAAGAATAATACAATAATAAGTGGTCGTCGTGAAGAAATCATTTCATTATATAATGAATTCCTATTACAATGTTATCCATCACGTTACATGACAATAATTTCATTCAAATTATTTATGGAAAAAATTCTATCAACACAATTGACAAACGAAAGAATTGTACAATATTTTAGGTATTTGATTGTTATTGTTGTTTCACAGGGGGGAAAACAGAAATATTTTAAATATTTTTTTTTCTTTTCAGATCATTTGATCGTCAACAATTATCATATCTAAATTTTAATAATCTATTACTTGGCCTTTTGATTGTTGGAAGACCATTTGCATGTTGTCCATCATCACAATCATCGAAAGAATGTTGTTGTCCATGTCGACAATTGAAATATCGTTTATTGTTCCATTATTATTCATCATCATCAAAAATTCTTGATCTAAATGATATGAACAAAATGATTATTGATTATAAACGAAAAACAAAAAATTTCTTACCACCAAGATATTCAGGAGAAAAAATTATTAATGGAAATCCAAATAATAATAATAATAATAGTAGTAATGACAACAATGAATCGATGCCACAAAATCGACAACAACTTGAAGAAAGATTTCGTTCACAATCTCAGATTCCAATGGAATTAACATTCAAACAGTTTTATCATCACATTCAAAATGGACAATTATTTCGATTATTATTTGGTCTAGACAACAATATGAATGTTGAAGAATATTTTGATAAAATCATACGTATTAATATTGAAATTGATGATTTAATATTACCATTATGGCGTCCATTGACATCAACATCACAATGGATTGCATTACAATCATCAACACAATCAACATTACGTTGTTATTCATGTAAACGAACTAGATATTATCTATCCACTTATTTTCATACATTATCAGAAATTGGTGAAGTAACTGAAGTGAATCGTTTAGATATTGAAAATATAAGTCCATCGGCAATTAATGGTGTTGGTGTAATGACCACAACAACTACAGCAACAAATGCACAGAATGTTGCTCGTCAATTTCGTCAAGATATGCAAGAAAATGAAATACATGTATTGGCCAATGATCTTATTAATCGTTTGACAAAGATTGGTTCATTTTTATTCGATTCATCCAATGATAATGAAATTGTTAATGTTGATCAATTAACATTATTGGAAAATTGGTTCTATAAAGAAAAAATTGAAATGATTAATAATTTGAAAATGATTTGTCAAAAAGCAGAAGAAATATTTGCCCTTGAACCAAGGTTATTGAACGTATGTTTTGAGCATTTCTGGAAAAAAAATTTCAGAAAAGAATTTTTTTTTATTATTATAAAAATATTATACCCCCAATATATATTGTGCAAATATGTCAATACCAGAACTCAATTTTTCGTTTTATTTTATTCCCTCTTTCCGTGTTTTGGAATCTATCATACCTGTATCATTTCATTTTTTCTTATTTTTTTCACATCTTTATTGATGATAAGTTTTTTTTTCTATTCCATTGATTTAGATTTCATCACCATGCTATATAATGGGCGATATACATGGTAATCTAAAAGATTTATTACTATATTCACAATTATTATGGAAATCAACACCATTCATCAATCAAGGCCGTTATTTATTTCTTGGTGATTATGTTGATCGTGGACAATACGGGGTTGAATGTATCATTTATTTATTTTGTATGAAAATACTTGCACCACAAAATTTTCTTATCCTCAGGGGTAATCATGAAATTCGTGATATACAACAACAATTCTCATTCTATGGTGAATGTTGTACACGTTTTGAATTAGAATTATGGGATTCGATCAATAGGGCAATGGATCGTTTACCAATTACAGCTATAATTGATGGTCGTCTATTCTGTGCACATGGTGGTATACCAATTACAATAACAACATTGGAACAAATTCGTTCTGTACCAAAACGGATAGAAAATCCACTTTATTCATCATTTGAAACATGGGAAATATTGTAAGTAAAATCTTTCTATTGTTTTTGAAAAAGAAAAGTATGCTACTGTTGCTGCTGCTTACCTTAACATTACAGATATGTCTAATTATTCCACGAAGCTAATAAATTTATCGTGAAAAGTCTACAATAATCTTATTTTTTTTTTATTTCTTTATTTTTCTACCTTCTAGATGGAATGATCCGGTATCAGGTGGAGAATTGGCTAAAATTGTTGAATTTGAAAAAGATAATTATGAACGTGGTTTTGTACAGAATACACGTCGTGGTACAGCGTTTCAATATACTGAATGGGCTGTAGATAGATTTTGTCAACGTAATCAAATTGAATATATAATACGTGCGCATGAAGTTTATCATGAAGGTTTTCATTTTGATCATCGTGGTAAAACAATGACAATATTTTCTAGTTCAAATTATTCTGAATTAACAAATCGTTCAGCCGTTGTATTTATTGATCGTGAACGTATACGTATTGTACAGGTAAAAAATGAATAAAAAGAATTATTATTTTTTGAAAATGGACAAAGCAAATAAACAAAAAAAAACATTACCAATACAAAATTATTATCAACAAGAATGAACATTGAATAAAAAAAAAAGAAAAAAATAACTGTGTCAAACAACCATTTTTTTTGTTGTAGAAATATAATTCCATAACCCATGAATCCATTCAAAATCGCAAAGCAAACAAACAACACACAAACGACAAATATCCTGAACCAATTTGTTTAGAATATATTTATACTACTATTATATCTCTCAATAATTTTTCCATTCAATTATATATAATAGCTGTTTTGTCTATTTGTTGTCATCATACAAAAACACATCTAAACATTAGATCCATTTCAAATAGAAATCTCGAAAATTCCATTAAATTAATCATTCATTACACAATAGAAGGAACAACAACAACGGAAAAATTGGGACAAAAATTATCTCAAAAATTCCAACGATATATATCGGTATTAAGTAATAATAATAATAATAATGGAGCTTAATATACAAAAGCATACAAAGCAACAACAACAACAAAAAGGGGCCTTAGGGTAATGTAATTGTGTCCCATTTGTATTCAATGTTTTTTTCCATTGATATTTTATTCACAGAATTCATTGAATAGAAGAAAAATGCAAACAAATAGCATCAAGGGGCAATAATCATGATTATTGTACAGAATCTTTTTCATCCCTATACAAATAGTATGGAACATGGCCATATGGAAAAGATGATCATGTGAAAAAAAATGCATCAACAAAAACAGGGAAAAAATGTCATATGGATGAAAAACTTTTTGTGATTCAGGTTGAATTTTGTGTTTTATGTTTATTCACCGTTGTTTATATGATGAATATGAATTTTTTTTTCAAATTATTTTTTGATTTGTTTGCTGAGGGGGAGGAAAAAAGACAGAAACAGAAAAAAATTTAATCAAAAAAAAGTTGACCATTTGACTATAGTTTTCCGTAAGGAATTTTATATACTAAAAAGTAAACATGAAATTTGAATGATAAAAAAAATTTTTTTTAGTGTACACACTAGATACTCATACATATCGTCGTTGTAATAATTTTTTTTTTCGTAAAAACGTTCCACAAGTTAAAGAATGAGTGAAAGTGAAAAAAAGAGTCGAAACCTTAGTTTTCTTTGAATCAAATTTCATTCGAGAATGAGAGAGAGAGAGAGAAAGCAATGAAAAACTTTAATTAATCTTTATGGTTATAACAATTTTTTTCTATTATTTCCGACATGAATCATTATTATCACATGATTATATTGATAATAATGACTAGGTAATGAAAATAAATTACCGATTTAAAAACGAAAGA